>NW_023458556.1:49797792-49822540 GCF_013731165.1 Rhagoletis pomonella | reverse complement strand
ATGATTAATTAAAATTTTGAGTAATCAATTAATCGCACAGCCCTAGTTCCGATCATTTGGTCATGAAGAAATTTACGGTACTATTAAATTCTTATATGAGAATTGAAGTCGGTTTGGTTTTATGCTTAAAAATTACTTGTTTTATATTTTCTTCTGCTATGTTGTCTATTTATATTTAGACATTCAAACACTTACGTACTTGCATACATAAGCATGTATGTAAATACCCAATACAAAACAGTGTTTTAGTTTTTAAATATTGTCGTTGACATATTTTTACATGGTTGGATAGTTCGTCAGGGCTAATCGACGCAGACATTGATGGCCAGTAGGATTTCGAATATGTGAAAATTTATCTCTGGCATTTTGAGTTCCTCAAATAATTAAAATAATTCTTTTCGCAAATATTTTTGGTTTTACCTTTTCTTTTCGCTTTATTTTTACGTGCATTACGCTGCATTAGAAAGGTGAATGACTGTTTAACTGAATGAATGTAATTAGAAGAGTATGTATCTATGTATGTAAAGGCATGCCGTAACCTCGTGATCGAGCGAAAAATGTCGATTTTGTCGTACTCGTGCCACTATTTTTTTACATTTACATATATCTAATGTACGCAAGTATCTAGATTTGTGTACAGTAGTACTAAGCCGCTTGCATGATAAATAATCGCTTATTTACCTAGTCAATGAAGGCTGCCAACTTTTGCGTTTTTGGCTTAAAAAATACCCTTCTGAGAAACTAAACTACATTAAACCCTTTCTAATTTCTTCCGGATTATTTCTAAACCAGTTGTAAAGTTTTTGTTAGGCACACTGTGTAACAGTTAAAAAAAAGACACACGGGCGGTATGGTAATTATGAAAGAGGAAGAGCTCTAGAGTATTGGATGTTGCATTTTTACTGTGTATTGAAGTTTCCAGAATTTAGTCTCAAGTTGATTTAAATTATTTGAAAAATCTCGTTAAAACTACATTTACCATCAATATTGCCCTTAAGGGTATACATATAGGAAAATTTAATTTAAACCGACTATTTTTCACCCTTGTGGATCGTTTTGAACCTAGTAGTTGGTCATTGAAATTTCCCTTCCTTCCTGTCGACCTATTGATCTGCATAACCAACATATTCTAAAGATTCAGATTAAAAAGCTTGAAATTTGGATGCAAATTTTTTGAATGTTCCTAAACTATGTGTTTTTTAAGGGGTTTGGTTAAAGCAATACGTTTATAAAAAATAACAAAAAGAAATCTAACTTGAAAAGCATTTAGGGTATTCACAACGGTGTCGTATGTGTCATATTGTTGTATGTCGTAAACTTTAAACGCCTAAAAAATATATTCAGGGGGTTCGCAAAGTACCATCAAAGTCATATTATGCAATTTTGCAGTGTTAAAAAATAATTGGTTGTGGTTTAAAGCTCTCTAAACATTTATTTAAGCGTTTAAAGTTTACGACATACAACAATACGACACTTACGACACCCAACGGTAAATATTTAAAGCCGCTTGAAACATGCACTTCGTTAGACTAAAATTGTATGGGCTATAAAACTGTACACCCAAAATTTTTCTTAAGATTCAGATTAAAAGGTTATAATTTTGATGAAAATTTGTTGAATTTTCCTAAAAGTTATTAGCAGATCTATTTGGCTTTGATTTAGGCTTGGTCAATATTTTTATAGAAAAATAACACAAAATATTTTATTTGAAAAACATTGTGAATATTTAAATAACATTAACACTTGCTCACTTGTTTGAGTAACTGTATACATATGTATGTTAGCTTTTCCTCACCACTAAGCGCCAATGAATTAGGTCAATGTCTCTAGGCCATTCACATTTTTTTCTAAGCATTTCCTTTATTTTCTTGTGCATTTGTACATACACAGTTATTGTATGCAGATATTTATGTACATTAGACTGTATCACCAAAAAAAGTTGCGGTTTTCCGCCGGTATTACGAAATTTATTAGATTTGAAGACGTCCACCAAAATATTTCGGAAAACTATCAAGATTTACCCGACTTGGACCGATTTGAAAATACCTCCGAAAATGGATTTTTTTAAGAATAAAAATAGTTTCTTAAAGATTTTTTTTTTGTAAATCCCCTCAGATGGCAAAAGACATTAAGCTTAAAAAATGTTGCATAAAAATACTTAAACATCCTTTCAACGGAATCGTAATAACGACATTTTTGATGCTGTTTTTTTTTTACTTTTTCAAAGATTTGTTTACGAAAAACTATAATAACGGAGCCAAAACTATTCTGATTTAGACTTGTGGGGTCTCAGTAGAATTTATTTTCCCACTCTTTTTATTTCCGTGAAAAAAAAAATCATTCATGTCCCAATTATTATTTTTCAAATACCAACACATCTAAACTCAACTTGGAATGACGTTCGTTCATCTTACCTTTCTCTTTCATCCTTTGAATGAGTTTATTAGCAAAGAAATAAAAGGGGTGAGAAAATACCTCACAAGTCTAAATCGGAAAAGTTTAGGTTCAGTTATTCAAGTTTTTCTTATACCAATCTTTGAAAAAAGTTAAAAAAACAGCATCAAAAATCTCATTATTACGATTCAGTTGAAACTTTTTTTAATATTTTATTAAATATTCCTATGCTTAAACCGCTGTCATTTTACGGGATTTTTTCAATAAAATTTCTAAGAAACTATTTTTATTCATAAAAAACTCCATTTTTGGAAGTATTTTCAAATCGGTTCAGCTCACGAAAATCTTACTATTTTTCCGAAATATTTTGGTGGTAGTCTTAAAGCATAATAGATTTTATAATTCCAATGGAAACAGAGTATCTACCGATTTTTTTTTGTATGGGGAGCGATGCAGTCTAATGTACATATGTACATCTGTATTTGAATGAAAGCGCTGTGCATAGTCGTTTTATTATTATTTCCGCACAGTTTTATTGTTGTTATTAATGTAAATACTAGAACCTTAAATAATTCGTTTAAAATCGTTTTAGTTTGTTCCTTTGCTTTGGCAAAATATAACTTCTAACTGGATTTCGCCGCGCTTTAACATCGACGATTACATTGTTTTTTTTTTTTTAACTTACAATGACATCATTGCTATCACTCGTGACTTATTAAAAACATTCATAAAGCAATGTTTAGTCAAATATGTAAACAGGAAGTAATTTTTTTTCCATGACTGTATGGTAGCATACGAATGTGAGTAGGTATAGCACATATGTAAATTCCGACGGTTTATCAAAGCAATGTGCCAACTGTCTTATGGTAACTTTTTTAGCTTAAGGGAGGCGATTTTTCTTACACTCTTTATACCAGAGATGGGCAGATATTTGGCTCATAAAGCAGACAAAGAGCCAGCAAATGCTACGCAAGAAGTAAAGCAGTTCTCAGGGTAAGGGGGGTGTAAAAAATACTGACCAACCTCCCTCCTTTGAGGAGGAGAATGCTACTCAAAAATATTGTCCTTCTCTGTCCTCTTTTTGAGCAAAAATTTCATCCTTGTCCTCCTTTAAAAATTTTATAACAGTGATGAAATTTTCAAAAAATTTCGTTCAGGATATTATTATTTTCTAAGCGTACTCAGTCAATTGTATTTAAAAGGCGTTTACATTGTTCAATTTTTAGTTAAAGTTTACATCATACTTTTGATTCAACTAACCGCCTGCAGAAGTTGAACAGTGTAAACGCCTTTTAGCCGTAATCAATAATATTTAATACGGCTTTCCCTCGTCCCCCAAATTACGCAGTTCGCTCTCTCATTCATAAGTCGCACTCCAATTATCCTTCGACTTACGTAATTCGTCATACAAAACTTTGAGAGCAAATCGCCTCATTTGTTGGTAATTCAGATTCAATTATCATGCGAATTACGTACAAATCGCTGCCGTCTCTAATTTTTATCGGAAATTTATCTAAACCAGTTCACAAATCAAAACTGGCATTTTTTCTGAGTACGAAAAGTAAAGTTTATACATGCGTACATCACCAATTTAATACGCAAACTTATACATTTTTAGCAATAACTTACACTCTGCATCAATTTTGTAGTGAAGAAAAAAAGCAAAACACAGAAATAGAGAACTGACAAATCGAATAAAGAATGTGCTCGCGGGAATAGAGTAATTCACGGTGCCGTGGTAAAGCGACGACGCGTCTTTACAGGCGAAAATTATTGCCTACCATATGTCATTTCGTTTGCCAGATATGTATAAGTTTTATCAGTGGCAATATTTGTGTGTGGGGATTTTTTATTTAATAAAAGCACTAGTAAGATGTCTTAAAACAAGTGTGTTCGTTGCATTGGAGCGCAAATATGCTTAAACATTTTTAGAAAATGTGTTATTTCACATCCAAGTTAGGGATGGGCGATGATGAGAAATCATCGATTTTTTCATCGGTGATGACATCGGAGGGTCAACGTCGATCCTCAATTTTTATCGACCGACAATCATCGATTTTATATCATTCGATATCGATATCATTCTCAAATACGGAATTGTTCTTGTGCTCATCAGAAGTCAGCAGTTCTATTGGAAGCGTCCGCGCAATTTTTAACATTATTTGTTCTCATACATTATTTCCTCGAAATTATGTATTTATATGAGTTTCAGATTTGTTTAAAAATATTTTATTAAAAAACTTAAAATCAAATCAAATATTTTACTACCTTCGCCTTCTTTATGAATTATAGTTTTACATACGTAAAACCACGTTCAGGAATATCGTCACCTGAAATGCAAAAGTTGTAACTACATATCGTCGTTTAAAGTACAAAACCGCGTATCGTCATTCTGCAAAAAAGTGTAACTGACATTGGCTGCCAAAAATTGGATTTGCTCACACAAACTCTTGGCTCACTCCTTATCCATTCGTGCTGAAATATACTAGCCAGAAATGCGATTGCTTTATAAAAAAGAGCACCATTTTGAAATATGAGTGTTTTTACTTCCTAGAAAATAATTTATGCAAAAGCACATACGCGGTTTTGCATTTTGTTGATACGCGATTTTGTACTTTAAACGACGATATGTATGTATGTATGCATGAACAGTGAGTATTTCGAATAATCGACACTTCGATTATGTGTGTAAGGTATCGATGTGCCGATGTTCTACATAGTCCGCAATCGATTACTAAACATCGATATTTTACGTCTTATCATCGTTAAAATCGAACACAGGTCCAGCGGCGGATCCAGACTTTTTTGTGGGGGGTGTTTCCGGGAAATTTGCCCACTTATTCTATTTACTTTAAACCAGTAATTCTTGTATATTTATATAAAAGGGTGATCCGAAATAACTAACCTGGCGAATTTATGGCCTTAAAATGACTAATTTACTGAGAAGGAAATTTCTGCCATTTGGATTTTTATTTCAATGTTTAAAGGTGTCGGTGGGCATTTGACATGATAAAAAAACAGGAACTTCCGGTTTGTTAAAACCGCTGAGAAGAATTTTTTAAATTCTTGACGTTTGCAAGCAATTTAATTTAAAAATTTTACAGACAAACTCACACACACATACTCATTTTCAATCTTAAACAACAACAACTTTGAACAATTCCGTTTTTTTACTCTCAGTTTTATATGATTTTAAAATGTGGCAACCTTCAAAAAGAATCATGGCCGACGAATTGAGAGAACGGCTTTACCTTACTATGTTTTTATAATGGGCATTTGAAGTTTTCCATGTAAATAACATGTAAAAAATTTAGTTTTCATTAAAAATCTTCGCTGAAGACATTGCCATCGGTAGGGATAAGTATTTTCGGACAGAGATGTAATCACTACATTTTTTTGACTAGTTTTGGCTATTATTCTTTTGTTTATTTAATGTGTATATTTTTTATAAAAGTCTAGCACTTTACCTAAACAGCGCCACATAAAACCACAATCCAAAATTCGTACAAAAATTATGAAAATTCAAGAAACCAAAAATTTTTAACTTTTTATTTAGAATTTTTGGAAAAAATTTTGGGTATGCAGTTGTGTAGCTTATAAGATTTGAGTAGATTAAAGCGCCAATTTCAAGACGCTAGAAAACCGCGTTGATTTTTTTAATTTTTTTTTTTTTTTGCTGACGGTGTTGTGCATTTTCTTTCATATAAAGTATTTATGCTCGACAATTTCGTTTGCATGGGAGAAAACGCGATTTTCTAGCGTCTTAAAATTTGCACCTTAACCTATTAAAATTGAATGAGCTACAAAATTGCATAACCAAAAATTTTCCAAATATTCTAAATAAACAGTTAAAAATGTTTGGATGCAAAGTTAAAGTTTGTTGAAATTTCATAATTTTTGTACGAAGTTTGAAATGTGGATTTATGTGGCACTGGTTAGGTAAAGTGCTAGACTTTAATAAAAAAATATAAGCATTAAATAAACAAAAGAAAAATTACCAAAACTAGTCAAAATGTCACTTGACTTAATCAGCTGACCACAAGTGTATGTATGTACATATGTACATAACATCGATAAGAAATCAGTGTAATAAGTAGCATAATCAAACAGGTTGATAACGGTCTCATTATTTTTTATCGTTGTTATTTTGTAAAAACCAGAAAAACAACAACACGTGCGTGTGGTTTATTTATCACACTTTTTGTATTCTATAACACATTAAACGTTGTATAATTACATATTTCAGTTGATTTTAGCATTTTTCATTAATCAAACCAATTACAATTGATATTATTTTTGCACTTGAGATTCATATTTTTCTCGCTCAAAGTTAAATTGTCTTTATTGAAATCTTTAGTCTAGACGTAAGTAGCCATTTTAACTATTAACTTGGAACCAACTTCTATAGATACAGTAGTCATCTTGAGGGATTATATATAAGAACTTGTGTTAAGCACCGTTTTTTGACTAGCACCGCATATTTGATATAATCTATTTCAAGAAGGTATTTATTGAATCATATTCAACTTAGTTTTAAGTCGCTACTGACAATTTGACATTGAACGTGTTATGTATGTAGGTACGCTTAAGTTTTCACACATTTTTACGTTAAGTATTGATAAGTCTAGAATAATGTAAGTGGGACTTTATTGCGAAGAATTTATATCAATACGAGTACTTAATGAAGTTCCTGATATCAATTGTTTATTATAGTTAAATCCTGCATACATACATACATTCCGATTGATAAATTTAACAAATATCGTTTGATTTATGCATTATAACATTAAGTTAAAAAATACTATATTCATGGAGGTAGCCAGGTAGGGGCGGGGGGCTCGGGCCCCCCTAACTTTCAAGTTTTTCCTATATATATAAAAAGAACTCATTCGATTAGTAATTGCAATTAACCGATTAATCGGTACTTTCGATTAAAATAGAAAGTTAATTAAAACCAATTACATAGGTTATAAAAACTGATTGTTTTATTTCTTTCTTGTTAAATTGTCGAAACTTGCGCTATGAATTCAGTGCGCAAACAATTAAGAAAATCAAAATCAAGGGAAAACAATAAATAAAAAGATGTAAAGTAGTATACCATCCGTTCTACACCCCATATCAAAATTATAAGCGCACCACAAGAATTTCTTTTTTATTAAATAATTTTTAAATATAGCTTATTCTTTAGCATAAAATTTCGAGCTATTTTAATAGATTTCTTAGAAAGATTTGGAGTATGCAGTTTTGTAGCCCATTACATTTTTGTATAAAATATTGCAAGAGTGAAGTATCTGGCATTTATCGTTGAATTTGGATTTTTTTTTGTTGACGGTGTTGCTTATTTTCTTCAATATAAAAAAAGCGTTAAACATACTTTGTATGGAAGAAAATGCACAACACCGCATTTGGAAAATAATATGAAAATATGTGCATATGTACCTGCGTTATGATTTTTTAATTGCTACTGTGTTGCGGTTTTTTTGCAAAAATATCATTTAAAAAATTTGCAGAATTACAAGAATGTAAAAAATTTTGTAAAACTATACATACCGAGTAGAGTGGACACTTTTATTGTTGCCAATATTATTGGGTGGTTAGAGTGCCAATTTTTGTTACGTAATTGTGATTCATACATTATTGTGTAAGTAAAGTGTTCATTTTTGATGTTTTTTCGATTATTTTGAAAAATAATCGGTTAATCGGTCGATTAATGGAAAGGAAAATTTCGATACCCTTACATCGTTAACCGAATCAAAATAAATGATTATAATCGGTTATTCGATTAATGGTGCCATCACTAGGTAAAGGTAATTTTTCATTTAATCAGACCTTTTAAAAGTAAAATTTTTCATATTTTGTCTTTTTTACCTAAAAACAGCTTGTAATAAACTTTTTAAACAATTTATAATGAAATGAAATTTTTCGATTCTTGCGACAAACGAAATGGATTCCTTTATGTACGAACAACAAAAATATGGCTTTAAAACTTTTTAAAAACTTCATTGCATACTGGTTTCTGGCCAAAAAAGGAAACAATTTAAACCATCTATTTTTGAAAGCCATTTTAAAGGTCAAGGGAATTTTTCTATCAAACGAGATTATTTTTCTTGATTTCCCCATCTCAAAAGCTTTAAAACACCGTTACATTGATTTCGCAATCTCTTCTCGTTTGTTTTTGTCCCTTTTTTTCAAAAATAAAACACTGCGGCGTATACACGGCCCAAGGTACAGAGTAACTCTATTATTCTTCGCGCTGAAAATATTATCGGACAATACTAAAGGTGGTGGAGACTAGCTCTGTTATTGAAAAAACTTTTTATTGGAGCACTATGACCATCAACAAACTTATACAAATGTATGTATGTACATAAATTAGAAGAAGAAAACACCAAAAAGCTTTCGTGATTTTGCCTCATTACTATTGATGTACACTTTTCAATAAATGTGTATAAATGACAAAGTCTATTCTTTCCATCCAATAAACAACTATATTTAAAGTTTCTTTCAATTAAAACTAATAAAGATGTGCATATAGCATTTAATGAAAAAAGCGAAAAAGCCTTAAATTTGCCGATGTGTCGCGTCTTTTTTCTGAACTTCAAGAGTCATCAAAGAATTTGCCGATGAATGATGCATAGATCAAAGGTTCCACTGCGTTTTGTTATTGTTGCTGCCAAAGCAATTGTGCAGGTGTCATATTCCTTGACGACCTCTGTGTAATTCAAATATATGTAGATAAACTCCTCCATTGCACATACTTTGTATATACTATTACTAATGTATGTATGTACATTAGACTGGTTCAAAAAATCTACTATTTCTTTATTTTCAAAATCCCTGGTGAAATATTTTCGACTACCAAAATCGCAGCCCTTAATACATATTAGGATTTAGAGGTCATAGTATCTTATGTCGAAAGGCTGGCTTTAGTATAATGCGGCATTCGCAGCATACGATTGCGCCGAGCCGTTGATGAACTTTTGGCAAATAAACGTGCAAGAAAAGTTTCGTCACTAGAAAGTCAATATTCTTATTAAGTCTCATCAAAAAATTCCTTGTCGTTTAAAGAATAAAGGAAAGCTTCATTATACTAAAGCCAGCTTCCCGACATAAGATACTATTCCATACGAACACAGATATGTACATTAGACTGCATCACCAAAAAAAGTAAATTTTTTAAGCTTAAACCGTTTAGTCATTTGAGGGGATTTTTTCAAAAAATATCTTTAACAAACTATTTTTATTCATAAACCCCTCCAGTTTTGGAGGTATTTTCCAATCGGTCCAGCTCGCTTAAATCTTAATATTTTTCCGAAATATTTTGGTGGACGTCTTAAAATATAATAGATTTTATAATTCCAAAGGAAAAACAGTACCGATTTTCGTTTGTATGGGGAGTGATGCAGCCTAATGTACATAAATAACGCAGAAACGAACTTGTTTCAATTTAAAAATTTTTAATTCATTTAAAAGTTGACGTAATGAGCTGTTATGATTTTTCCAAAAATTTACTGCTTCAAAAATTATTCAAGGTCGAAAAATAAAATAAATAAAAATAATTTTTTTTTTTAATTTTCGTTATACACTCCACTCACATATTGACAAGTTTTGGCCCTCAGTTTTTCATTATTTAATTTTATTTATTTTTTTTAATAAATATGTAATTTAATGTAAAAACAGAAGTTTCAAACCTTTTGCAATATGAAAAAAAATGTACCAACTTTCGTAAATATGTCGAGATTTTTAATTCGATTTCTTGAAAAGATTTTTAAAATTAGGTGTGAAGCCCAAGATAAGTTTTAACATTTTGCCGAAAATTAAAAAAAAGTAAAATTTTTTATATGTTCGACTTTAACCTTGAATAACTTTTCAAGGTGTAAATTTATGGAAAAATCATAGACACGTTTTTCAGCCTTGAATTTCCTTAAAAAATATATGTCGCTCATTCCGATGCGTTGACTTGAAAAGGTGTTATAAAATTGCAAAATTGAAAGAAATTTCTTCCTGTGTTTTTATGTATATGAAAAATAGAACTCGGCAACGAGCGGCCTCTAAATCCTAACATTAAGCTACGCTTTGACGCACAAACCAATTGATATATTTATATGGGAAAAAACATTTTTCGTGGTATAGTATTCTTGAAAATTAAATTTTTTCGATCAGAAGACTATTTCTCGTAAGAAGACTTCAAATAATGATACCCAATTGTTTATATTACCATTTTTTAATACCAGCTATTTTTTATGGGTCCCCCATTGCTTTGTTTGGGGTTTTTAGGGGTCTTATTAAAAATAGTTAATATTATAAAATAGTTAAATATACAATTGCGTATTATTATAGAAAGTATTCTGAGGATGAACAAAGTTTCCGATAAAAAAATATTGACTTTCCAGAATTCTATACCACTTTATGAAAAATTGTTTTTCCCATATTAAATACATGGAAAACGTTGAACGCTTTGAGCGGTCTCTTAATATTTTTTTATTTCAAAATAAAAAACAGAACAATCATAGGGCATGAGAGCATTAAAATGCCGACTTTACTTTTTTTTTAACACCCTAATGTAGATACATACATATGCATACCTGTGATGAAATGAACCGTTTCGCCGGTGGTAGAGTCACGTTTTTATGACAAAACGCTCAATTGTTTAGTTGATGTTTTATCGCTTCTAACCAATTCAATTCAAATTTTATTTTTCAACAGTTTTGCTTTATTGTGTTTTCAGTACTTTTAACTTTGTATGTATGTACATGCATACATTTGTATGTGCAAATTTGGTTGTAATTGTTGCGATGGATATCAAAATAGTTTAAACATTGAATTCAATGAGCGTTTGTTTTTTTTTTGTGGTGTGTAATGTGTGAAATTGCGAAATTGCTCGTCACTGAATCTATTTTCAGACTTTTGATTGATGTTATAAAAATGTTATAAAAGTATGCACATACGTTCCTGGTTTCGGTTAGGGAACACGAGCTAGTTAAAAATCTATAAGGAAATTTATGGAGTGCGATAATTTATAGATTTTTATCGTTTGGTATATCACAACGCGTTGCAAGATATTTTAAGTAATTAATTTCAATTTATTAAATTGCATTTCTAAAATATAGCAATGGGTGATTGAATGTTGAGACAATATGTCAATAAAGTAAATTCGCTCAAAAGTAAAAAGAAAAAGCTGCATATGTAATAAACTTATGTGGTTTTTCACGTGCGATTACTTCACATTCTGGAGCAGTTCTTCTTCTTCTAATCGATTATTCTTACTCGCTGTCGTCAAGGCAAGCCGAGGTTTTCCAACGCCAAGGAGGCCTTCTCTTCCTCCACCGTCACAAGCAGTACCGCATCGAATACATTGAAAGAACCATACATCTTTAGCAGACACTTTTTATAAAACACTCCAAAGGTCGCTTCATCGAATAGTTTCATCTGCGCCATATATAAGATCGTTCATGATGAAAGATTTTAAGATAGATAGATCTTTTTTGCTCTCTTCTCAGTTACAACAAGTCTCAGTTGTTCCAGTGCTATCCTTTACTTGTTTTTTCTTCCCTCCTAAATTCTTCTCTGATGGTGTGTGACATTTTGCTTAATATTAAGATATTTTCATTGTGATACTTTCGCTGAAGATTGATCTCTGCACACAGACTAATTGAGATGCTTTTCCACAACCTTCTCTGGTGAAGCTTATCAAGAATCGTTTGGCAGCCTGCTATACATACATATGCTTATGTTCAGGGGCATGAGCTCGGGAATAACCCCCATTGCCGCCGCGGGTCAGGTGAAAACTGCGACTGTGATGCATCAGCAAGCGAGGCGATGTATGTACATAGTTTTGTGAGTGAACGCCTAATAGTCGCTCGGTTGGCTCTCGAACCCGAGGACATCGCTCCATAAGTTATCATGGACTTAAAAGTCATAGTATATGTATGTGCATTATGGCCGCGGTTAAATAGGAAAAAGACGGGAAGGACCCCCGTCTTGAGTTTTCCACGACGCCGTAACAATACACTGTGCTAATTCACCGACGCTCCAACGATTTCTATCTGAAGAGGCTGCTGAGATGAGAATGAGGAATAATAAGTATACAACTTTCTGTGCCGATGCATATATGTACATTAGGCTGGGTCGATTTTGTATGGCGGAAAATAAAAGGCATTTGACCATATTGTAATAGTAATATTATGATATCTTAGGTCTAAGCCAATTGCTATTGGCTACGAAAGATTAATTTAAAACTTATCTTTAGCCCGCGCATTTGAATCAAAGTGTATGCATTTTGAAAATTACACTTTGGCTTGTAATATTTTCGGAATGCGTTAATTGTTATAAACAGGACGATATATCATTAACGGTTAATTAATTTAGTACCTCGCGTTCATTTATCATTTTTCAATAAGTCTACAAGTTTTTAAGATATTAAGATAAAACTTACAAAAACTATAATTTTCCCTTATGAATTTTCAATTCTTCATTACTCCTGCAACTAAGTGAAAAATACAAAAAAGTGAGACGAGATTTATTTCAAACGTTTTAATGTTTTCGGATGTTTATACTATAATATTAAAAGGACCATGGACTTGGTCACGCCGATTTGGTCAGTTTTCAGGATCGTGGTGAATGAAGTCAAACATGTATTGTCAAAGATTAGGAATCGTTCGATAAGTTAATAGTAGTTTCAAGCATATAAGTATTAACATACATTAACATAATACAATTAGGGTGAGAAACGCCCATTTTAAGTCCACTTCTGCAGTCTTGAAAATTGGTGCGGAATGGTTTCATTAGGCAATAAGTGTTTAGATATACATAAATATTTCAGTTAATTCCATTATGTGAAAAAAGACTGTAGGTAAATGTAATTGTCTTTAACATATCCTGGGAAATCCTTTTGAGGACTCTCCAATCGAACGATATTGCTTTGCATTCAGCTTGAACGAAAAAAGTCACTACCTGGCACACTTTTCTGTAATCCGGTTCTTTCATATAAGTAAAAGTTATTTATACAACGGAAGAGAAATTTTTTTAGAAAAAACTGGAGATCCACTTAAGTTTTTCGCTATAACTTTGGTAAATGTTACTCGATCGGTATGTAATAACTACCAAATTGAAGACGAGACTTTCTGTTAGAGATTTATGAAAATAATTTAATGAAAGTCGTTCAGTTATAAACAAATTATTTTAAAATAACAAAGAATGTTGACCAAATTTTTTATTTTTTTTCCTTTATTTGCAATTTTTATGTTGAATGCATAAACATAAGTAAACTAAGTAGTATTACTAGAAGTTGTGCCTGTTCAGTGTTTCCATACTCATTTGCATAAACAAAATTTTTCCATGGTGATGGAAAATAATGGCTTTTCTATTAGAACTACCGAAATTGTTCTTAAATTTGCGAAAATTCGCAAACTATAGCTAATATTAAAAAAAGGTTGGAATATTTGGAACCAGCGACCGAAATGCACGCCAGTAATATTAATGCTGTTCTTTACATCTTTTGACTATTGGCCAGTGCAATTATCAAGAGAACAATTAAAATTTTATTGAAAAAAGATAACTTTGAGATGAACGATAAAATAAAGGGCTGCGAGAAATGATATTCGACTTTATCTTTTGCGTTAACGGATTCATTATCTAATAATATGCACCAACATTTTTGCTGAACCCAGAATTTTTACCAAGAATTGGTTTTATTTGACTAGTGTGCTGTGGGTCACTTGGCGGTCGATGCGCGGGCTCTTACAATTAAGATAAAATACTTATATTTTGCAGGCTTGTTGTTGACTTAATGATACAATATATATTCACTATTACCAAGGGATTTGAGAAAAATTAGATTTTCGACCCGCCCTAATGTACATTTTTATTAAAAATTATCGAACAGAAATTACAATGAACAACTTTGCATATACTGCGAAAAATTCTCTGTGTCAATACTTTTGTTCTTCACTGTGATCGATCTGGGTTCTTCTTTGTTGAACCAGCTACCTGTGTTGCCTTTCAAACGTGTAGAGAAGTGATACCCCCATATCTAAGGTGATCTGCTGGTTAGCAGATTCACATCTTCGTCTTTGCGGACACCAGCCCTGGCCTTGAAATTGTTTGACTGCTACCATATTTTTTGATAGAGTATACAAAACTAAACAGTATGTAATTATTTTTTCTAATTTTAAAAGGAACTGTTATGGCTTTTAAAGAAGCGTTCATTAGGCCTTAGTTACTTAGCAGAATCTTAAAACATGATTTAGCCAAAAATTTAGTTGAATGAGTTTCTCTTTCTTCTTTTTTAGAAACAAACGTATACTCAGATACCAACAGACAACAGAACCGTCGACGGTAATAACGCTAAATCAGCGATCGACACTGTAACCCTGCAAAAGAGTGATGTGGAAAAAACAGCGAAGCTCGATCCAAAGAAAGCAGGCGAAAATGCGCCTGAGCACCCGCCGACAAGGTATTCATCCGTATAATTTTACATGAGCGTAACTAACCGATAACACATGCCAATAAAAAACTGTTTGCGGCACGGAAAGTGAACCCTGATTCTTATAGGTTTTCCGAAGGATCAGAATCTGAAATCAGAAATATTAGATTGGCTCTAGTTTTTGAGATATTTTGACTTAAAAATAGGAAAATACAAATTTTGGGCATGTTTAGACATCTATAATGCAATTACTTGGTCTGGTAGAATCTTTCGAATAGGATGTATAAAAGACTAAACATTGCTCTTTTAGCACAAAAGATTAAGGCACGGTGAACATTAGAGCGATATGATACGCGATACGATACGAAAGCGACATCGACACGCAGAGTACGTGGGAATTGGTAGGAAGCGATGAAAACTGTGCACGTTTGTACGACAGTCGATGTCGCTTTCATATCGTATCGCGTATCGCATCGCATATCGTATCGCTCTAATGTGCACCGTGCCTTAGATTTGGCTTTTATAAATATAAGTTACAAAAATAATTTTAAAACAAGTTATTTTTAAGCAAAAAAACAAAACCGACTTCAATTCTCATATAAAAATTTTAGAGTACAGTTAATTTCTTCTTGATCCAACGATCGGATCTAAACAAACTTAGTATGGGAATTGGTAACCTTCTCTTTTTTGTGAAGTTCGTTAAAAATATACACAGCGAGTGAAGTTTTTTCAGTTATTTAAAAAAATTTAAAGTAAAAATATGCGAAAATTTTCGACTTTTTGCTTACCTGTGCATTTTTTAACTTTTCAAAAATAAATAAATTAAAGAAAATGAAAAAAAAAACGGGTTTAAGATTTTTGTTTATTTTACTTCTTATTAAAAATATTCTATCATATCGTCGGCTTAGAGTGTAAACCTGCTAAATCCGTTTTTTTTGGCAAAATTGACCTTTTGATGCAGTTCGAAGGAGTAGGCGATTCCGCAGTTGGCAAGCAAAAAACTACGTCAATATATAAATATAATTGTCAAAAATTGTTTGATGAGTAAAGCTGCTAAGTACAATCAGTTCAAATTCAACTATTTGCTAAATCCAACATATTGTGCTTCTGTCGTTCGATTACACTGGTCTACAAATTTCAACTTTTTTTCTGCGAATAAGACGGGACCTGGTGTTTCTGAACGGATTTTTCGTGCTGAACACGAATCCGGGGTCAAAAATGTCCCATCACGTCACGTTTTCGAGAAAAAAGGGGTTGAAACCCCTAAAAACAGCGTTTTTGGCCATTTTCGAAAAATTATAGAGCTGAACCCTGACGTGGTACAAATTTTGCATATATCAGAAATTAAAGGCTAAACCGTGCCCTTTCGAATGAGCCCTATGCCGAATTGATCGCGTGCACCCTTAAAGCAGGGGGTGTATTTGTGTTTAGGGGTGCAGGAAAAATTGATCACAGAAAGAATTTAATCTTAAACGATCATAGAAAATTAATAATGCCAAGGTTTTAACTATATTAAAAGTCGCTGATTACGAATCTGCAGTTAGATTTTAAAAATTTAAGAAATTTATATGGTCGTTTAAGATGAAATTCTTTCTGCGATCAATTTTCCCTGGACTCCTAGACACAAATACACCCCCTGATCTAAGGGTGCATGCGATTAATTCGGCATAGGGCTCATTCGAAAGGGCACGATTTAGCCTTTAATTTCTGACATATACAAAGTTTGTAGCACGTCAGGGTTCAGCTCTACAATTTTTCGAAAATGTCCAAAAACGCTGTTTTTAGGGGTTTCAACCCCTTTTTTCTCGAAAACGTGACGTGATGGGAAGTTTTGGACCCCAGATTCGTGTTCAGCACGAAAAATCCGTTCGGAAACACCAGGTCCCGTCTTATTCGCAAAACCCTTGTAGACCAGTGTTATTGTTCTATCTTAGAGTATTACTTTACGCGTTTAAGCCAAGGTAATAGCCAGCGAATAAGCTTTAATTTTTTATATCTCAAGGAAATTATTGTTACTTGTGGAACGAAACAGAAGGAAGATTAAATGCAGAAGAGTTTTCCAGCGTGTGGGTAGATTTGATAGAAAAAAATGTAGTACCAAATAATAGTTCCGGGGAGCAAAGTACAGTAATTTTTTATAGCGACGAATGCACATATCAAAACCGAAACAGTATTATGGCTAATGCTTTGTTATCCACAGCTATAAATAACAATATCATTATTGAGCAAAAGTTTCTTGAAGTAGGCCATACCCAAATGGAAGCTGATTGTATCCATTCCACTATCGAACGAGCACTTAAGGAAAGAGATATCCATGTTCCTGCAGAATACATTGGAGTATGTAGATCAGCTAGAAAAAATCCAAAACCATATGACGTAACTTATCTTAGTTACACGTTCTTTAAAAGCTTTAACATAGTTCAATTCTTTAATAGCATTCGTCCCGGTCGCGGCAAAGATGCTGCTAAAGTAACTGATATACGAGCCCTACGGTATACACCAAATGCCGACATACATTTCAAACTAAGATTCTCCAACGAATGGGAAGTAATACCGCAAAGAAAATCCACAGTAGCTGTTTCCTTGCCGTTCTCTCACCTTCCGAATTTATACGAGAGTAGGCGTACGATTGCTCGCAGAAAGTATGAGATCTCCAGTATTTCAAACGATTACTTCCTGAAGATTACCACGCCTACTATAACAATTTACCTCATGATTGAATAATATGTATCATACTTTCTGGCATTATTGAGTTCCTACTTAAATTATCTTATATGTGGTCTTTGTACTATTAATTTGAGAGAGGAATACTTCACGTATAGTTACTAATATATGTTTTATAAACTGCCTATTTTTGTTGCAATAAACGGAAGAATAAATCTGTTGTATTTTTTTTATATATATATATAATTGTTTTTATCTATGGAACACTATTTTAATTAACATTTAAATTGAACTCGTAATCACAAAAAAATAAAATAGAAACAATTTATTCATACAAATATGCTAAATCCACTTCAATTTTGAAAATACAAAAACTAAAACCTCCTAAGCTAGAAACTCGCCAATAAAACCATAAACACGTAATTTTTTTCATTCGTTCTGGATTAGGGCCAAAGAACGTCGCGCGATTAACAAACTATATGTAGGATTTGCCCCTTAGACTAAGAGTTAAAGATATATTTAGTTTTTTGCCTCTACAGTAAAATGTGTTTTTTGGTCGTTAGCAGGTTTACACTCTAAGGCGACGATATACTAGGGCTATTCGCGATCCGGTGCAAATGGCCTAGCATCATTGCATTGCAAATTTGTATTGCAAATTATTTGCAATACACAAACAAAATACACGCATTTGCATTTGTCATGGCTTGGCAAATTTGCAATACCGAAAATCCATAGCATAAAAATGCTATGCATTGCATTCATAAAGAAAACCAAAGCTGATGCACAAAAATTGTTTTGCAAAAGCTTTACCATGACAGTTTAATAAAGGTCGCTCACAATCCATGGCATATTTCTGCAATTGCATAAATTTGTCAGCTCTTATGCACCGAATCGCGAATAGCCCTATTGTTTTTATACTATAACGGTTGAAAATATGATAATAATTCGTTTTTTGACACTTTTAAGTCAAAATAACTTAAAAACTAAGCCAATCTGAGTTCTGATTCTACGAACGAAAATCTGTAGGAATCACCACTTATTGACTCTGCCGCAAAATTTGTTGGCCAGTGTAATTTCTTTGCAAAAAAACTAACTGCAACACTCTCCATCTCACCTATAGTTATGTGACTACGCTGATACACATCTTCAAGGGCAACATTGGACCTGGACTCTTCGCCATGGGTGATGCCTTCAAAAATGGTGGCCTAATATTGGGACCCATTCTACTGGTGGTCATCGGCGTTGTATCGGTGCATTGTCAGCATGTGCTCGTTAATTGCTCGGAAAAGATGCGAACTCTTACCAACGGCTTGGTGTGTGCCGACTATGCCGATACTGTGGAACAGTGTTTCGCCAATGGGCCAGTCAAGTTGCGTGCTTGGTCGAAAATGATGAGAACCATAGTGAATATATTTATATGTGTTACCCAATTAGGGTTCTGTTGTATATATATGGTTTTCATAAGCACAAATATGAAGCAGGTATGTATGTATTTATGGAGGTCGAAGAGTATTCATTAATTATGTCCAAATGTTTAAAAGTCTCTAATTTATATGCCATCCACAGATCTTTGATGCCTACAAAATTGAAATAGATGTACACCTTGTGATGTTAATCATATTCGTGCCCATACTACTAACCTCGCTCATAACAAATTTGAAGTGGTTGATGCCGGTTTCGCTGATCGCCTCCATTTGCATGATTTTCGGTCTGGCCATAACAATATTTTACGCACTCAAAGACGGTCTACCCAGTCCATCGGAGCGAAGGCTCTACAATGATGGACCACATTTGGCATTGTTTTTCGGCACAGCGATCTTCGCTTTCGAGGGCATTACTTTGGTGCTGCCACTCCGTAATGCTATGCGCAATCCAACGGACTTTGCACGCACCATGGGCGTCCTCAATATGGGCATGTGCTTGGTGACATTTATGTTCCTATTTGCCGGCATTTTGGGCTACCTCAAGTGGGGTGAGGATGTAGGCGGCAGCTTGACGCTGAATCTGGGCGATACAATGTGAGTTGCTTTGACGAGCATAAAAGCATATATTTTTTTTAATTTAAACATATGTATGTTTGTATTTTGGCACAGCTTGGCGCAAGCCGTGAAGGTAATGGTGTCAGCCGGCGTACTGCTCGGCTATCCGCTGCAATTCTTCATCGCCATACAAATTATGTGGCCGAATGCAATGCAACTTTTGCACTTGCAAAATCGTCCCTTCTCCGGCGAGCTGCTCTTCCGCACAATTATGGTTGTGCTAACGTGTAAGTATTTAACTGCATTTCGAAATTGTTGGTACAAATATTTTAATAATTCTTCCCACATTCCAGTATGCATTGCTGAATTGGTACCCGCACTGGGTCTGTTCATGTCGCTCATCGGTGCTTTGTGTTCCACTGCGTTGGCGTTGGTTTTCCCACCGATGATTGAATTGCTTGTGAAGCGTGACGACAACAAAGGACCTGGCGTTTGGCTATTTACCAAAAACATTTTGATACTCGTGTTGGCGTTGATGGGCTTCTCAACTGGCACCTATGAAAGTTTATCACAAATTGTCACACATTTTAACGAAATGAAATAACATTTAAGACTTGCGCTGTTAAATTGTGTAACTCGAATAGGTATATGTATATGTATGTATGTATTTGTTTTTATGTACATACGTAGATTTCTAGATTTAATACTCCTTAACGTGAGTTTCGTCCGAATTTTTTTCATCCGCTCGTAATGAATACGCGGAAGTGAAAAATGTATGATTTCGGTCGAAAATGAAACTCATTATAAGGTTGAATAAGATTTAATAAGAATTCACGATTAGACTAAAACAATGAGTAAGTATGTTGATGTGCCAGTGTGATTTTAGTGATACAATATGTCAGGTATCCACTTAATTCGCTTTTAATTTTTATCAATAAAATGTTATTTATAACCCTAGTTTTTATTAGCTTATTCAGATCAATGTGTACACATACAAGTATGTATGTACATATATTTATGCCAGTACATAATTATGTTCTACAAAAGACCACGTAAACACATCTAAATACAGATTTTCTAAAGTGCCAATTATAATTTCTACCAAATAAATAATAGTAACTAAGATTTCTTTATTGCTATTTTAATCTTTGAAACGTTATATGCGAGTAAACCCTGCAAGCCATGCTTTCGGAGTATTCCACTAAGAATATTTTCCTCCATTTTAGAAGGAGCGGACGGGTGGTCTGGGACACCCGGTATATGGGCAATGGGTGTGATTATAGGCCGATTTCGCTGATTTTCAAACAGACGTCTTTTAAGATTCTTAGAAGCATGTGTACAAGATTTTAAGCGCCTATCTGCATTGGTTGAGTTTTGACTGCAGAAAGTGCTTATATCAGCCATAGTGCAATGCACAGTGGAAGAGCACCTTACAAAATGTGGCAAAAAGTAGTAAATGTGCTGCGATGTTGCTAAAAATTGTAACGTGGAGTTCTTTTGCCTAGCAATGAATAAATATGAAAACGGGTAAAATTTACCCGACTGCCACGCCCACCACACTAGGGGGCGGAAATGGTAAATATCATCGGATTTCAATGAAATTCGGTTTGTAACTTGGGTTAATATAGGAACACATAAATCTGAGAGATGGTAAAAATCGGTCTACTGTCACGCCCACCAGCCATGCAGTCTGAATTCAGACGATTTTGTTTGAATATATGTACGTAAAAAAAGTTACAGAATGCGGAACAAACTTCCGACATTCTTAAAGATTTCGGAAACTTTGGTTTGCAGGGAATATATGTACATTTAAATATTTTTCACTCACTTTTTTCATGGTTGGCTATAGAAGCAAGAGTCCTTTAATTCTACAGAGATGCTTATTTTCAAGAACCTACATTTGGGCAAGCCAGTACTGTCTTCCAATACCATACAAAACTGCACGGAAAAAAATTTGCAGCTGAGCGCAATTATTTACGAAAGCTATTTCAAGGAACTCATACTTTCAGTCAATGAATTGTACATTCCAAAAACAAAACGGTGGCATACTCATAAGCAGGTCCGAAAAAATAAATCAAATAAATCAATTTTAAGCGCTTAGATAAGCATTAAAACATTGGTAAATATGCTTGCAAATAAGCTTCAAAAACAACAAGAAAATTTAAGTAGTTTTAATGTTTTGCTTTTTATTAATTTTCTTTCAATGGGCAGTCAAGAGTTTCTTGATATTCTCAAATAATAAATATTTTTGTTGGTCGTTTGAGGTAGTTTAATAGACGGAAAACGACCTGTCGACATCCTCTGATGTGACTGGACAGAATTTAAAATTAGATATTCCAGTAGTCTTGGTGCATCGATGTAGTAGTCACATTTTTAAGATTATTAAAAATAATGCGGTTTATATTGCACAGAGATATGAATCAAAACGGAATTAAATTTTTTTTAGTATATCCTTATTCTCTATTTGAGATAAATTATTTTTAATATCTTCAATAACACCAATGATTTTCCGTAGAGACAAACCTTTGGTTTGCAATTTATCCCAACAGAAATGCAGTTGAAGTTAATAAAAAACCAAATCTGTTTTTATACCCGAGCGCACTTGTGCACAAGGGTATTATAACTTTGTTCACATAACGGTTGTTTGTAACAGGCAAAACGAATCGAGATAGATATAGACAAATGTATACATAAATGATCAGGATGAAAAGAGAAATCGATTAAGCGGTGACTGTCTGTCCGTCCGTCCGTCCGTCTGTGCACACGATAACTCGAGTAAAAATTGAGATATCTTAACGAAACTTGGTACGTGTATTTCTTTCGTGCGTAGGACGGATGGTATTGAAAATGGGCAAAATCGGAAAATAACCACGCCTACCTCCCATATAACGGTAATTTTCAGAAATACGAAAACTGCGATATTTTAGTAACTAATAAAGATAATTCACTCAAAATTGACATTTAGAATAAATTTTAGACGAAAAATAAGAATATTAAAAATTTTTGGAAAATGGGCGTAGCCACGCCCACTTATAGTTACATGTGTATATCTTGGTAACCGCTGCACCAATTTCTTCCAAACTTGGCACAGTTGTTGACCATGATACAGCATACCAAATTTTTAAAATCGGACAATAATCACGCCCACATCCCAGATAACGCTAATTGCGAGAAATACGAAATCCTCGATAAATCAGTAAATATTAAAGCTAATTTATTCAAAATGGATGGTTGCAACAATTCTTTACTAGGAAATACGTTTATGATAAAATTTTGGAAAATGGGCGTGGTACCGCCCACTTATGATCACATATATGTATCTCGTTAACCGTTCTAGTAATTTGTACCAAACTCGGTATGGTTATTATGCTTGCCACATAAAAGCAAACCGTAGAAATTTGTTGAAATCGGACTAAAATTACGGCCGCTTTTCATATAACGGTAAATTTTAGAAATGCTTGAAACTTCAATATTTCGAAATTTAACGACGCTAATTTACTCAAAATTGATACACCCGCTTATCATGTAGCGGTAGCTTTCGAAAAGGTGGAAAACATATATTTAATACTTGCGCCAGGTATTTAATGTTCGGCTCCGCCCGAACTTAGACTTTCTTACTTGTTAAGTTTAAGCGTGGTACGGAAATCTCCTGAACTGTCAAAACTTCATACAAAAAAGATCTAAAATAGATCTAAAATAGAGGTGAGGTGTTCAATGTAGTTAGTATAATATTAAGGTCCATTTTGTGCCTTGAGGCATTCTTGTATTTGAAAAAAAAACCTCTTTCAGATTGTGGCGGATGCGACAATATTTTATGACGGGTGGGACGACTCACTATTGAGGACGCATAGTTCGTAATCAAAATGAACGCTACTAGCTTGATGTGAATATCTTTGAACGCTTATAATTTCTCACCATAAATGCATTTTTCTAATTCCGTACATCGTTTTAAAGTCTATGAATTGTACTTTCTATTTGGATAATTATTTTTTGCACTGTCTCGTTTATAACTTGACAAATATATTATATCATATAGATATAGATATTATAGCATATTATATACATACATATGCGTTTGTAACAATAAAATAGGGAAAACAGGAAAACAGTGAAAAATAAATCGAAAAAAATCTATTTCTAAAGAATTATTCTTCCTGCTATACTATTTCCACAAATTTAAGCACAATCTTTGTCTTTATTTTTTTACCTGTGGTGTCATCTTCGCTGGAATGACCCATACGCTATATGGGAAAACACCTCAAAGACCGGTAGAAAAAAAATTTGCTCAGTATGCGATAATACATAGTGCTTTAAAATATCCAGTAGGTTTTTTTAGAGAGAAAAAAGTTGCGTTGCTACAAAATCTCAAACAAGTCAAGAAACAGTGCTTTTATACTTTTAGGTTACAATTTCTCAAACTTCAGAATTGACTATTCAATGTTCAGAGGCACAATATTTTTAGTACTAAAATCAACGCAAATTCTTAGCTCATCCAATTATCCTAAAATGGCACGGGCTTTAAAACTATGTACATACATACATATATTAGAGAGAAGTAATTTGTTCGGAGCAAAATTTTCGAAGAAAATGTATAGCAGATTCAAATTGTACGATTAATTCTAAGTAAAAATGACGAACGAACTATATACCAAAAAGGACGTTTGACCCTCCCATTTTCGAAAGAAAAAGAGAATCGAAAAGATTAATGATTTTTTGTTACTCATACGCCATGTATCCCCATGTTAGATCAAACAATAACAATCGTACCGATACAGAGGATCGTGGCACAGCAAAATTTGAAAAATTAGTTTACAATCATATTGCTAGTACATTCAAAGTACATTCCCCAATATCAGAGTGTCGATATATTGAAAAAAGAAGGAGATATCCGATAAGAGAATATACATACTCATAATGACAATTTAACAAAAAGTACAACATTTGTAAATCTATGGAAACGCTGCACTCGCTGGTAGTGGCAGAGGATAAAAATACCAGTTAGAGAAGGACTTGGCCGCAGTTGGCATTTCCAATTGGCGTCAATTAGCATGGAAGAGGAACGAATAGCGTGCTTTATTGGGTTCGGCCAACATATAAAATACCACATAGCTTCATTTGTTTTGTCTTGGTTAGGACAAATACATATCTCCGATTTTTCAAATTTCCAAAGAGCGAAAAGCATCGGAGAAAGTCGACATATCGAGCCCTAACCGCGAAAGTAATGTAAGAGCGAAAAGCATCGGAGAAAGTCGACATATCGAGCCCTAACCGCGAAAGTAATGTAAGA
>NW_023458556.1:49792690-49797692 GCF_013731165.1 Rhagoletis pomonella | reverse complement strand
CATGAAGAATCCTAAAGAACTACTTGCATAAGGGGGAAAAGCGCAGGTAGGTTTGAAAACGTCGTAAATTGTAGGCGTAGCAAATATGTAACATGAAAGTGGAATAGCCACACTTGCGCCGGCGCAAATGCTTATAAGAATTTTCCTTCGCACCTTTCCTTCGTAAGAATGGCTCCGTCAAGCTAATAGGAAAAGATGTACACATACACACATACATGTATATACTCACACGGTTAGTTATTGTTGTTGTAGCCGCTAAATTTGAGTTGTTTAGTTATGGAGGGGGCACAAATTCAAGTTTTTGTAATTAATCCCCCGAGAGGCAGATATTATTTCACCGTCACGGGTGGGACATTTGTACAGTAAAAATGTACTTTGTTTTTAAATTTAAGTCTTAAGTACTCAACAATTCTACATTTTACTTACTTTTGTATGGGGGAAAAATTGAAATTATTTTTTCTGTCACGGGTGGGACAAAAAAAGAACCTGCTTTTTGGCGTCTTGAATTAAAAAAAAAAACAACGAATACTAACAAAGCAAAAAGTTATACAAAAATTATTGCTTTATTTAAAAAAAAAAATCAGAAATTCCTGTCACGGGTGGGACACGTACGAATTTCTATATGAAAAGGAGTTTTTAGTGTGGTCCATATTGAAGATTATTTACTAAAAAATATAAGAAGCCAAGCAGAGGTTCAATTCTCTCATGTTTTATCTTAGGGTAGTGCATTTTATATGGAAGAAAATGTTTAGCACCTTCAGCCAAAAAACTTATTAAAAATCCAAGTGTCTTGAAACTTCCACTTACTTAAATTTAATGGGATGTTAAACTGTATACCTAGAATTTTTCAAAAATTTCTGAAAAAACAGTTTTGGGTGTAACTGTTAAAGTTTGTTTAATTTTTATAATTTTTGTACGAAGTTTTAAACGTGGATGTATACAGGTTTTGAGCGTAAATTTGAATAAAAAAACGAATAGCGTGGGACATGCTTCACTGTTGAATTATTCTTATCTAATTATGTGGAGGCGAAAATGTAATTGTGGTAAACATTTGCAATGAATTTCTAACATTAGGTAACAAACACGAAACACAACTTCTACTCCTGTAATTAAATATAATAACTTTTAGCTTTTGTCACGGGTAGGACAAGACCATTACTGCTTAATAATAACTCGTAGTATGCATAAAGCACTCACAGAAGCAGATAAGTTCTACTAAGTTTATATTTTTCTTACCAAATACTTGAATTATGAATCGCAAATTATTTCACAGTACTTTCAACGTCACCTATTCGAAACTCACTTAAAAAATTTACTTAAAACTTGATTTCCAAATACAAAAAAGGTAATAAAAATTAATCTAAAGCTTAAATTTGTTATTTTTTGGTTAATTCAAGATGCTTACAAACATGTCTTGTATCTAAATATTTTTTGCTCTAAGGTTCATTTTCTCATGGAACCTCCCATATGTATGTAGTATGTATGTAGATGTATTTTTGTTTAGAATTAAACTAGAATATTTTGTTCTCATATTTTTGTAAAGAAAGTAACGCTGTTCAAAAAATTTTGAGATTGGGATATCTTAGATGATCGCTCTACAGTTTAACTGTTTTGTCCTCTCCAAAGATGCTTGGCCAATGTCACGAAAGTAGTCAGGCGGCCGTTATTCTTTGGCTAAGGGGTAAGTATGGCTTGCTCTCGAGTGCCACAATGATCAAAGATTTAAATCCTGACATAAACCTAGATAAAAAAAATCTACATAGAATCCTACAAATTCCATGTTTACGCGTGCATTTTGTCCGGAAAACATCTAGAGAGTATGACATCGATAAATCCATTCAAACCAATACCGATAGCTACATAAATATAAGATGGATGAAAATATAAATATTGATACATTTCTTTAAAAATGTAGATATATGCACTCATAGCTAATTACACCGCCACACAAAAAAAAAAGTTTCGTGTGCTTTTAACCAGACCCACCTACCGACATATATTTCGACCCGCTGAATCCGATTCTCCGCCGTTCAGGATCGGCGTAAAACTGTGGGTCCCTCCCTTTTCTGAGACAACATTAAGGCGCACGCCACAAATCGGAGGCGAAGCTCGGCCAAACATTAACATACATTTGCGTAAGCGCTAATCAAAAAAAAAAAATAATAATAATCCGAATCTTAGGTCCGTTTGACTCACACACCCCCAAAAATTTCTAGTAAATTGCGAATTTTTGCCATTATTTTCCGAATTTCACTCGAAATTTTGAGGGTGTGCGAGTCAAACGGACCTAGGATTCAGATTCAGGGAGTCGCAATACATGTAAATAGGTGGGTCTGATTAAAAGCACACACCACTTTTTGTGTGCCGCTGTTATCAGTGCTAAAACACTTCCATACGGAATTTTTTTGCGCCTCATACCTAAAAATTAAAAAAAGTAAAATTTAAAGCAAAAGCTTTTAAATTGTAGCAGAATTTTATTTACGCCAATGCATGAACGAGCACATTTTCTACCATTTCTCAAATATCAATTAACTCCCGATGAGTAAAGGTTACGATGGGAGAAGCTAAGTTGAGCTGAATCAAAGAAAGCTCAGCTGCCCGATTGCTTACAAGCCGATGTTTTACGTGCTTATCTCTGCTGCCTGGATTACGCCTACGAATACAGCAGCATCCATTCTCTTCCTTTAACTGCTAGCCGCAATCAATTTTGAGGCACACCCAAAATTTCTGAACTTTGCCGTCATGATCACTCATTCTGATAGACGCGCGATAGCCAAAGTTAAGTAAGCAAGACATTTCAATCACAAGTTCCTTGCCACAAATGGCGGCCATGAATACTTTAAGATGTGACGTATCGATCGGCGGTTATGGTTATTGTGTCGGCGGCAGTGGTGCTTGTGGCTGTTTTTAAGCCTTTGGTTCCGCTCTTTGCCTTTTGCTTTTGCTTGCCTTAAAAGTAATGCACACATGTACATACGTTGGTATACGTATATGTATGTCTTAATACAGCTATGCTGTCAGTCATGCACTTGGCTCAACTACCACATCTATTTCTCCATCGTATAAATGCACAAAAATCCATTAAATTCGTTGTTACATGTTTGTAATTAATTTACATTTTTCTTCGTATTTCCGCTATTTGAGCCATAATTTACACATTACATAAAATACTTTGAATTTTGATTTAAATGATCAATAATTTGGTGTTCGAGAGGCAATTTCTGATTGCCGAAATGAAGAGTTTGTGCTTGGAGCATGCTATTTCTGCTCTCGGTTCAAGCAAGGTAGTTTTTGGACCGCCATGTGTCGTATTATATTCCCTGATTGTACTATGTCAGATTCAAAGAAGTGCCTGAGCTATTTAAGCTGGACAAAGACAGGCAGTGTGCACGAGATAACTGCGCAAACTATCCAACACCAATTACTGTCGCCTGAGATGAAAATCGAGTGGCCATTGGAAATACTAAAGAATCCAAAGCCGTCGGCTCGGGCGCCCGAGCCTCGGGCAGACTTAACATACTGATGCTAAAACATATAGAGGCATAAATTATCTTAAAGAGTTTATTAATTTGTCTTTCACCATCCTAGCAATAATTGAGATGTGGAAAATACAACGTAGGATGATACCACTACTGAAACCTGAGAAACAGTTACCACCAGCAAAACCTTAGCATGTCTTCCCTTAAGTTCATAGCACCACTGCCGTACTTATGGCAGATTAATCATGAGTCATGACCTTCATTGCCGTTGTGAGAGGACGCTATTACCAGTAGTACTCGTACTCGAATAAAAATTATCAAAAATCAACGCGATTTTTTAGCAATTTAAAACTTACACTTCATTCTACTAAAATTTAATGGGCCATAAAACTACATACTCAAAAAATCTGTTTAAAAAGTTGAAAATTTAAATGCAATTTTGCAGAATTTTTGTAATTTTTGCACAAAGCTCGAAATATGAATTTATATGGTTTTTGTTAGTTAATGAGCTTTAATTTTATAAAAATAATAATAAATATTAAATAAATGAAAGACAAATAGGCTTTTCCGGTTCCGGTTTTTGACCGGAATGTCCGGATTTTAATCTGTTCGTCCGGGTGACAATTAAAAAAACGGACTGTGAAGTGTGTCATCTGTTTAAGCACACACATACATAACCCTCCACCCCCTCTTCCCCCTTCCCCGTTTCATACCCTCGCCAACGAAACCAGACACGTGGAAACCCTGATCACAAGTGCTACTTTATGTACGCAGGCATAACAAAACTTGTAGCTTCTACAGGTTTTGTTTTCATTCTCAAATTTTTACAGTATACTCCATAAAGTTGACTACTATTTAGATTAATTAATAAAAAATTATTTTAAAAAAATGCAATTTTTTAATGCAAACAATTATTTATTGAAATCTAACTCAAAAAATTTATGGAAAGCCGAGGTAATTACGCACATTTTGATTACTTAACTGATTATGGCCGACAAATAGTTTATTAACTGCACAAAGCTTAAAAAATACATTTCTCTGTGAGTTCAAAACTTTGGAAATTCTTCTTACGAGATTTTCGACTATTATAATGTAAAATATAGGTGTCTGTTTTTTCGATAAAGAATGCAAAAAAATATTTCACACCAAAAAAACATGGAGGTGTGTAAATCTTGAATGGAATGACCCATATTTTTTACAAATAGTTGGTCTGTCGATTGCATATCTCGATTAAGCGTCAAAACTCTTTCGGCTCTAAATTTCCGTGTGAAATTTGGTATTTTCCTAGTTTTTTATGGAGCAAGAGAAATGCAAAGACATGCAAGCGGTGCAAAAACTGTGTCACTTGGGCAGCGACTTGCTTTTTCTCAGGCTTAGTGCATGCAATTGTGAGTTACTACATGGATTAATACTCGTACGAATATGAAAAATACGAAAGATATACATACTATATATACCTTACTATATATGTAGATTGTAATGTGTGGAAAGGTTTTAACAATTCGCTGTTGTCTTTCTGCGAT
>NW_023458556.1:49791232-49792590 GCF_013731165.1 Rhagoletis pomonella | reverse complement strand
GTAATGTGTGGAAAGGTTTTAACAATTCGCTGTTGTCTTTCTGCGATTTGTTTTTCGTTGATTTTTGTATTTCGTTTTGTACTGTTTTTTACTTTCCTTGCGTTTTTACTTTGTGCATCGCTCACCACGTGCGTTCTGAATTTTGCGCATCATTAAAATTAACTGTCATCGCTACGCGCACTTCCGTGCAAATCTGCAATTTGATGCATGCAATTGTGGAAAACCATTAAAAAAAAAAAAACAGAAGAAATAAGTAAAACATTAAAGAATTGCTGTACATGCAACAATGCGCACTGCGTGTGATCGTCGCTCGTTGTAGAAATTTCAGCTGCAGCAGCGACATTTTTTCGTTTAACTTGTCTATTTGTCTCATGGTATTAAACTGTTTTTTTTTTTATGCACTTTTTCGTTATTAGTTTCTTACGCTGTTGATTTTCAATTGTTCACCAACATGAAACTTTATTCTGCATTGTTGCCGTTTTGTTCGTTTTTTTTTACATTTTTATTCTTGCATTTTTTTAATCTAAATACAAATATTTTTTTTTTTTGTAATGGCATTATTCACTATTTGCTACTTTTGCTTGCATGCATTTATGCTTGCACTTTGCATGCTCACTCGTTTAGTCTTAACATTCTTTGTATCGCTTGCAAGTGTCTCATGTATTGACTTTAGCGCTGAATTCTACTGAGCTTGCGAATTCCCACGTCCTCTGCGCGATCCGCTATGTGACTCCGCCTCGCTTGTTGATGGTGGTCTATGCCAGTGGGCGTCACTGTGTTCGTTTGTTGCAGTTTTTTTTCAGTTTTAAATATCAATGTGGTTGCAAATATTTATAATTTTCTGAATGTGTGAAGTCGTCGGAGTTTCGAAGAAATATAAATAAAATATTATAAATTATGTACAAATCTTGAAATTAAAGCTTGATTACGCAAATCTGTATGTACTTAGTTTTTGCTATTTTCCTTTTGTTTGTTCAAGGTTTATAATTTTATCTAAAAAAAAACTATATTATCCCGGATATCAAACTTTGACCCAAAATTGGGAATAATAGACAAAATTTGACAACAAACTCTTTATTAAGATTTTTTAGAGAAAAACCCAAGTATGCAGTTTTATAGCCCATTAAATTCTAGCCGAACAAAGGCAAATTTCAAATGGCTTAGAATAAGTCAAGGCGCATCCATACAAGGTGGTGGTGATTGCATATAAGTAAAAGTCCCGTGTATTTTGTTATTGCTTTTTAGTACAGGAGGATGTCAAAACGAAATGGAATCGGAGATAATTTTGATAATTTTCTTTTGTTGACATCCTAAAGTTGCGCCGCTTCGTCTTGGATGACAAAAATATCCAATCAGCT
>NW_023458556.1:49781807-49791132 GCF_013731165.1 Rhagoletis pomonella | reverse complement strand
GCCAAACCAGAGGTATTCTTTATCAAATACAAGACCGAAGAAGAGGCGCATCATGCACAACAACAAATTCAAGGTAAATAAAAGCAGCAAGGTGTAATAAGTACTACACTAACTAGCTACCATGTATTAATTGCGAATATTTTTCTGCTTACAGCCGAGTATGACAAAATCGAAGGCACATCCGAGCACACCAATGGCGGCATTGGCCAACAACAATCGGTTGTTGGTATACTGGATGGTGGCGTTGGTGGCGTTGGTTCAGCCAGTGGCAGCCATGGCGTTGGCGGTGGTATTGCTGGTAGCAGTTATGGCTCTGGAAGTGGTGCTGGCATTGGTGACATTAGTGGTAGTGGCTTCGTTGGTGCTTCCAGTACAAGCATTGGTGTTAGCCAAAACGGTTCCGGTTCAAGTGGCGCTAAATCATCCACCTACTTGCCACCATCCAAAGTAGTGTAAAAGGCCAAAAATTTAGCGTTTTTTCAGATTATTTTGTTATGACAAGTGGATTGTAGAAAAAAAAATGTAAACAACTGAGATTACTTAAAAAAATTATTGTTAAAATGTTACTCAAATAAATAAACGATATTCCTTTTTTGAATAAAAAATACTTATATGTATATTGGAAGTCCTAATATACAGCTAAATTTTTGGTGATTTTAAAAAGTAAAAAAAATTACCCCAATTGGGAATGTGAAAATATTTATGAAAGAAAAACTTGAGTAATGTATAGCAAATGTATAAACACTCGGGGTATTCTCTAAGTCTTGCAAAACCCTGCACGGTGCAAATGGAATGCATCGTAGAACCATGCAACCCGTACACCGTGCAGGGGTTTGCCAGATTTTGAAGTATTATCACAATTATTTTTAGTTCTCGCCCCTTGTGCATGCTAGATTCTACTGGCAGGTTTTCGAGCATACCATCAAAAATCGGTTTGAATAAACAAAAAACCAATATATATTAAGATAACAGATTTTTCGGTCAGCTATTATCATTATTCAAGGACTTGTATTGTAAAACTCCTTTCATAATAATTATAAGAGAGATAAATAATCGTAAGTCTTCAAAGACTTTTATTTTAAGACTTATATTATAAAAGTTTTTTCATAATAATAATCATTGAGATAATTATTTTTTAGTCTTGAAAGACTTTTATTTTAAGATTTCTATTATAAAAGTCTTTTCACAATAATTATGAGTGCGAAAAAATGTTTAAGTCTTAAAAGAAGGGGCTTGTTCAGGACCATTTCGGAATTGGTTCGGGACTATTTCTGGGCCAGTTCGGGCTAGTTGTGAGCCAAACAATACGGTTTAATGGCAACCATAGATGTTAAGAATGCACTCAGCGAAAGTGTTGCGCTACCGCAACGACAATGTATTCATGGAGTATGAAGTAACGGCGGGTCTACCCCAGGGAGCAGTATTAGGCCCTTTTTTGCAAAAAACCATGTATGATGGCATCCTACAGCTTGCAGTTCCTACATGTGGATCGGCGTTACAGCTAAGACGCTTGTCAAAATCGTAGCCATCGCGGAGAGATCTATAAAAGCAGCTGACGGGGTTAAGCTTTCGATGCTTCCTGCTCTAAAAATATAAAGAAACCAAGTAAAGAAGGAAAGATGTATAAGTTCGGACGTAACCGAACTTTATATACCCGGCACACGTATTAAATATTAAACTGAATCATAAGCAAGAGTATTTTAGCCGATGTCAAACAGTTTCGATAATATGCTATGAGATATTGAATTAATTGGAGCAAGTTTGGTGGAAATCGATAAGGGGGCTATCAATATACACTTACGTATGTATGTAGTGATAAGTGTGTGGTGCCATGCCCATTTTTCGAAAATCAATAATATTGTTTCTTGTTAAGAGATTGTTGTAAGTTGGCGTGTTTAGTTATTGAAAAATCGGAGTTTTCGTATTTCTGAAATTGACCGTTATATGGTGGGCACGCTAATTTTAGTCCGATTTCAAAAATTTTCAACATATAGATTTTTTGAGCCAAGGTTGATAAATGTACCGAGGTTGGTAGAAATTGATAAACCGGTTACCGAGATGTAGGCGTAAGTGGAGGGTGCCACACCCATTTTACCAAAAATTTCTTTAAGTAGCATTTTCTGCTGAGAGGGCATTGTATATATCGATTTTGAGTAAATTAACTTAAATAGTTACTAATATATCGCAGTTTTCGTATTTCTGTAAACTACCGTTATATGGGTGGTGGGCGAGGTTCTTGTCTGATTTAAAAAATTGTAAAGGGTTTCTTAGTGAGGCTCTACCGAGGTACAGTATTTCACCGTAAGTGGGCAGTGCTACTCCAATTTTCAAAAAATTTCATAACTACATATATCATTTTATGCCAAAATTCTACTTCGCGTACCAACTTTCAACAGTATTTACGGAAATATCGTAGATTTTGAATTTTTCGAAAATACCGTTATATGGTTTTGAATCCCAACCTACCTTGGGTAAAGGGAAACTTACTTACCAAATTTCGTGGACATATCTCAATTTTTTTTAGAGTTGTCGTGTAAACGGACAGATATGGCTTAATCGATTTCTCTTTTCATTCTGAGCATTTATTTATACATTTGTCTATATATCTATCTCAATTCGTTTCGGCTGTTACAAACAACGGTTATGCGAACAAAGTTATAATACCCTTGTGCACTGGTGCGCTCGGGTATAAAAATTCGCGCACAAAGGAACTTCAAGTACTCAATATAAAACGCGAATATATATTGCAGAGCCAGGGCGAGGGAGCTATTACTCGAATACAATAGATGTTTTAAGTTACTCTTTAGCTCCTGAGGAAAACCTGTTAACTAGCAAGTGGATTGCGTGAAAGGACATCGAGAATAATTAGAACCACTGTCGACACCTTTTCAGATCGCTTCTTAATAATCGCTTTCAGTCAGAACTTCTTTAAATCAACCCCCACTAAAAGTTCACATTGTGTAATTTTTCCAACGCTAACGATATGAAAGGGCAGTTTTATCCCTGTAGTAAAATTTAGAGACAGTCTGACGAAGCGCTAGTTCCGAACTACATGTATCACAACTATCTCTCGTACAATACAAAAGCAGCTCAGCGAAAAGACCTCCGACTCAAGCATCGTTGATTTGCGAGGTCAAGTCGCAGTGGAGGCAGTTGTGAGTATTCAAATTTAATGAATTTAAATTGTAGCGTACAGATTACAAAAATTTTTTTATAAAATATGTAACAAAAATGGAATCTGGGAACGAAAAAAAACTGTCCAAAACTGAACCGGTCGAAAAACTAGTTGCAAAGTAGTGCACTGGGCGACAGTTGCCACCGCCAATGACATCACTGTGTAAAACTGGACAGTTGAAAGCATTGCTGGGGTATTGAACTAGAACTAGTAGTTCAAAATTCTTAATCAGTGTTGCCGTTTTAGCCCTTTGGTGGCTAGATTTAGCTACCACATACTTTTTTTGGCCACATAAATTTAAAATTGCCCCTAGCCCTTTTTTTAGCCCTTTGGAGAATTTATTCATACTGGGCATGAAAAAGTTGTATACGCTTAATTCGATCTATTTTTTTTGCATTTATGTACGAGATAAATTTTTATACTAAGAAAGACTGACATATACATATGTATTGTATGTTCCTTACGTTTTTATACATACATACAGTATAAGTGTTAGGGCTGTTTTTTAGTTACATATCTATTAACAATTTAACTATAGTTTAAAATAGATAAGTTTACGGCCCTTAGGGCCAGTTTTTCAGTGTCAGTTTAAACTCAGATTAAGTAATGTGGGTTTAAATTGAACAGCTGGCTTACACTTGATTGGCTGATCTTAGTTTAAACCAGCAGGACCGGGCGTTTAAACTTAGTTTGAACCACAGCCGTGCACTGAAAAACTGGCCCCAAATATGCTTCATTAGTTAAATGGCCCAACAAGTCGATTGACCGTGTATGTTCTTGTGGTGTGATTATACCAGCTGCTGGTGCGGCTTCAAAAACTATTTGAAAATTGTATGATTGTACCAGCATGAGCGTGAGTGGTGAAATTAGCTCAATTTTCTAAGTACAAAATATTTAGGCGGAAATTTCAGAGCCGTGTTTATGGAATATTAAGTTCACGATTTGCAGTTGTGAATAAAAAAAAAACAATGTTTAACAAAATGGTAGAAAAATTATGAAATTTCGGCTCAAATCATTTCGATCTTTTCTCGACCTCATTTGTAAAGAAAAAAATATTGTACCAGCATGCTGGTAAGTTATATGCGTCGAGCCTGATGGTACAATCACTTGTCGAGCCAGCATGTTGATGTCGTATATTTTCCCTTTTATACGAAAAGGTCTTTGGGTTGATAAAATATTATATTTTTTCCAGAGTTCATTGTGTTTCTCAAGGTACAATTGCTTTTCGAAAATATTTGGGGGTATACTTTTATATGATTATGTAAGTAAACAATTTTAGCTACCATTTTTAGCCACAACGACTTTTTTTAGCTCTTTTTTAGCCCTTTTTTTAAAGGAATTCGGCTACCACTAAAAATGCTTCGCGGCAACACTGTTCTTAATGCTCTTCCGGCAGTTTGACAGTTTCCACAAACTCGCCTGGAAAACTAGTCCAGGCGACTGCGAGCTAGTGAGAAGCAAAAATTACTCTCTCACAGTGGCTCTCAACAGCCCGAGTACCAACGAAATAAACACAAATTGGGCACTTTCGGGCACCCGCACGCGACTAAATATTTTTATGTTATTAAACTACTACTACTAGCTCTGACGCACAAATGGGAAAATGAAGAAATATGCAAGAAGTGGCTACCAATTGCGAAAAACCCGGGTTTTTAGGACCAGTAACCAATTCAAAAATTAGATCGCTTCTTTGTACCGGTTACCAAATTCGAAAAATTCCTTTTTTTTTGGTACAGAGTACCGATTTCGTAAAAAGCGGAATTGCCCCGCCCATTTTTTTTATGTGTAAAGAGCAAAACCGAATTTAAAAATTTATTGAACAAATATTCTTATGGTTTATTCATGTCAAATCATTAAAAACTGGTTCTTCGTCACTCCCACTATTCTTGAATTCTTTTTTTGTATAATATGTATTTATTTATTGAACCTTTCTTTCGATACTAACAAGAATTTTAAGGCTCATTCAATGAATCTCTTCATGACATTGGTAAATTTTGAAATCGTTTCATAACCACGCCCACTTCCCATAGTACAGTATTTTTTAAAAAACTAAAACTGTGATATTTCAATAATTGCTACTCCGCTTTTTAAGAAATTGGTAACCCGTGCTCTAATTTCGGATTTTTCGAAGTTAGTAACCAGTACAAAAAGCGATTTTATTTCTAAAATAGCCATAACAAAAGAAATGGGCGTGGTCACTCCGCTTTTCTCAAAATTGGTAACGGGACTTAAAAACTCGGGTTTTTCGAAATTGGCGGCCGGTACGAAAATCCCGATTTTATTTTTAAATCACCGTGAAGGAATCCTTGTAGAATAAAGGGCTGCATGAATTCATTCAAACTTCTAGCCAAACAGAGTACAGTAGTTTTGAATATTTTACTTCACATACAAAACACTCAGCGTTTGGAATTTTGTAAGTTATAAATATACATTTTGGTTTATATTTTCTACCTTCAAATGGAAGAATGTGAATGAATGATCAGTTCGGTAAAAGTTTTTTTCTACAAACAAGTTTTTTCGTGTGTAATAGGAGCGCAGCGATACATACATACATACATTGTATGTTTGTACATATGTGCATAGAAAAAATATTTTTGGATATTCATACACAAAATTGTCATTTATTTCAATTCAATTTATTTTCACTTTGTTTGAATATTGTGATGTCGACACAAATATCAGAACAGCTATTCACTCAAATTCAAAAAAAATTGAAGCCAAAATCATTCTTTTGTTTTGTATATGAATAATTCAAAAGCCGTTTTGAATGCATTCATGCAGCCCTCTATTGTAGAAGTAAAGTACGACCACTTTTTGCACATTTTTCAATTTGTGCGTCAGTGCTACTATTAACAGTTTGAGTAATTAAAAATATTTCTTGTCCAATTGAGAGATACAACATTGTCCTTTTTTGATTAAAATTGGTTTCTGAACAGCATGGTACCATTTTTATCCCGTGTGGATTTTTTCCAGGTACACCTACCTACATATAGAGCCAGATTGTCTGTACTAAAACTCACCCACTGATTTTATCGCCTTCCGCAGCAGCAAATCCGACTGACTCTTATCCAGTGTATCGATTTCACGACACGAACGATACAAACTCGAAATCATTGACTCCACTGTGTATGAGGCGCCAGATGATGGCAACATCGATATGAAACGGTTCAGCTCATTCAGCTCTTCAGTGGGACATAGAAAATAAAGCAAATTAACAAAAATATAAACCACAAAATAAGAATTGCAACGTACTGCTTACCTTCATATTCAGTATAGGTCTTGTAATTCCATTCGCCACGCTTTATTACATAGTAATCATTCTCCGCATATTCACGTGCAAAATTACCACACGCCCACTCGTATGTGTCGTGGCAGGGATTTTTTGAAATATTGGCCCATAAAAGCAACTGTTGACTGGTTTGCACGCACTCCTTCTCAAGACACAGTTCGGCGCGAAAGTAGAATGGCACCTCCGGCCAGAATGCGATCATCATGACGATTATGACTAAGAGTAAGGCACAAAAGCAAACAGTCGTTATGTAAAGTATACGACGTTTGCGTGACAACTGCATCAATGCGTCTAACTGCATGCGACCTGAAAGTAGGAAGGCTTTAACGGGCAGACGGCATGGAGGAGCACATGAAATGAGAAATGACAATGGCATATGAATTAATGCATGAACTGATGATGTTACATGAAATGCAATGACAAAGATAGAGGCTCACTCCTACTTACCACGAAAGCCATTGGTAGCTGCATTACTAGCGCCACCGGACACACCACCATCCGCTTTGCTATTACCGTTGCCCTCAATATTATCATCGATTTGCGATTCCACATCCTTCCCCGCACGACTACTTGTATCAATGTGCAATTTCTGTTGGTTGGTGGTCAAGGGCGCTGTTTCGCTACCCTCGAGTTGCTGCTTTTGGAGATCATCATTTTTGAGGCTGCGATCGTCAACCTCATCGATGGCGCAAATGCTAGGCTTGTACTTTCCCTGATTGAGAGACATTATGCTATGCTGGTTGAGCAAGTGTGGCAAGTTTTTGGCAGTTTGAGGGATATCAATAAGTTTTATGAATTCGCTAAATGGTTAACATGCTGGTAGATTGTTCATGTGCGAGGTGGCCGTATGGTATCTAAAAAGAATGAAAGATTACATTACTAATATGCTGGATTTAAACGTTTAACGGTATCTACATAATAGAAAACGGGATTGTTTAATCGTCATATATGTATGTACATATAATACAAGTAAAGTTTCTTTCAGATTATACCTACATATTTGATCCTTTTACTTAATCTTCTCGAGAAACTTATTGAAATTTTTATTTTTTTGCGCGGTATCTTAAACAAAAATCTTTTTTGTTTTGCCAAACTTAGGGGTCGCCTTCTAAATTTTTTGTCATATCTTCGGTATTTACAGTCGGATCTTAAAGTATCGCATATCGTTCTTGACTCGAGGAAAAAATTTTTTCGTTTTGAAATTCATTGGCGTTAAGTACTCCGTTCTAGTAGCTACCCACCAGATTTCAGTTCTTATTAACCTAACGCTTCAACCTAATTTTAGTAAATTTAAACTCACCAAGGCTCATTTACTATTGCTAAGTAACTATTTCGATTATTCCAGTAGAATTACTTAAAAAAAAAATGTTTATAGCCGAACGCACAGTGACTCAAACAAGTGATTAATAGGGGATTTTATTTTGTAACTATTCATAATGTTTTTTGAGCTAAAATTTTGCGTTACTTTTCTATAAAAATATTGTGCAAGCTTTAACCAGAATCACAGTTTCAAACTTTATAGAAAACTTAACAAAATTTAACGAATTCTCATCAAAATTTCAACTTTTAAATCGAATTCTTTAGAACATTTATAGCCCATACAACTTTAGTCTTATAAAGTTTAAGTTTCAAACGGCTAAACATCTCGTTGGTTTTTGAGATTTTTTTTTTTGGTGACGGATTTTTGCACTTTTTCGATATAAGCATACATTTTTTATGAAATAAAATGCCGGAGACCTTTAGCAAAAAAAATTAAAAAAATAAACGCCAGTTTTTGTAAATTGCGCTAGTTATATAAAAAATTTTTGCATAGTAAAGATCCGCCAAAAACCCCAGAAAATGCAATAAGGGGAACCAATAAAAAAACTTTAGTATTAGAAAATGGTTAAATAAACAATTATTGGAAGTCTCCTAAAGAGAACCAGAGTTTTCTGATCGAAAAATATCGATTTTCACGAATTCTATACCATTTCTACTAAAAGTGATTTTTTCCCCCATAAAAAATACATGGAAAACTTTGAGCGCTTTGAGCTACCTCTAAATATTTTTTGATTTCAAAATAAAAAAAGCATTAAAATTCCGACCTTATTTGTTTTTTACCACCCTAATGTTCAGCTTGAAATGCTGGCCGACAGGAGGAATGCCCGAAAATTTTACCAGAGAGTTAGGCGACTTACGGAAGGTTTAAAGACCGGGGCGCACTCCTGTAAGAACAATAATGGCGACCTAGTAACTGATGTCCAGAGCGTACTTAAATTATGGAGGGAACACTTTTCCGCCCTACTAAATGGTAGCAGCACGGAAAGTTGTGGAGAAGAAGAGCCCGAGCCCGCAGTCGATGATGACGGAGTCGACGCTCCACCGCCTGACTATGACGAGGTACGTATAGCAATAACGCGGCTGAAAAACAACAAAGCCGCTGGAGCTGACAGCCTGCCAGCTAAGCTATTCAAGTACGGCGGCGAGGAGTTGATAAGGTGCATGCATCAACTCTTGTGCAGAATATGGTCAGATGAACGCATGCCCGACGACTGGAATTTAAGCGTGCTCTGCCCAATCCACAAGAAAGTTGACCCCGCCATTCGCGCCAACTACCGCGGGATCAGCCTTCTAAGCATAGGTTACAAGGTCTTATAGAGCGTATTGTGTGAAAGACTGAAGCCCACCGTCAATGAACTGATTGGGCCTTATCAGTGTGGCTTTAGACCTGGCAAATCCACCATAGACCAGGTATTCACAATACGCCAAATCTTGGAAAAGACCCGCGAGAAAAGGATCGACACTCACCACCCATTTGTCGACTTTAAAGCCGCCTTTGACAGCACTAAAAGGAGTTGCCTATACGCCGCTATGTCTGAATT
>NW_023458556.1:49760288-49781707 GCF_013731165.1 Rhagoletis pomonella | reverse complement strand
GCCAAACCAGAGGTATTCTTTATCAAATACAAGACCGAAGAAGAGGCACATCATGCACAACAACAAATTCAAGGTAAGTAAAAGCAGCAAAGTGTAATAAATACTACACTAACTAGCTACTATGTATTAATGGCGAATATTTTTCTGCTTACAGCCGAGTATGACAAAATCGAAGGCACATCCGAGCACACCAATGGCGGCATTGGCCAACAACAATCGGTTGTTGGTATACTGGATGGTGGCGTTGGTGCAGCCAGTGGCAGCCATGGCGTTGGCGGTGGTATTGCTGGTAGCACTTATGGCTCTGGAAGTGGTGCTGGCATTGGTGACATTAGTGGTAGTGGCTTCGTTGGTGCTTCCAGTACAAGCATTGGTGTTAGCCAAAGCGGTTCCGGTTCAAGTGGCGCTAAATCATCCACCTACTTGCCACCATCCAAAGTAGTGTAAAAGGCCAAAAATTTCGCGTTTTTCAGATTATTTTGTTATGACAAGTGGATTGTAGAATAAAAAATGTAAACAACTGAGATTACTTAAAAAAAAATATTGTTAAATGTTACTCAAATAAATAAACGATAATCCTTTTTTGAATAAAAAATACATATATGTATATTGTAAGTCCTAATATACAGCTAAATTTTTGGTGATTTTAAAAAGTAAAAAAATTACCCCAATCGGGAATGTGAAAATATTTATGAAAGAAAAACTTGAGTAATGTATAGCAAATGTATAAACACTCAGGGTATTCTCTAAGTCTTGCAAAACCCTGCACGGTGCAAATGGAATGCATCGTAGAACCGGATTTCCTATGGGCAAAACTTTGCAAACCATGCAATCCGTACACCGTGCAGGGGTTTGCCAGATTTTGGAGTAAGTATTATCACAATCATTTTTAGTTCTCGCCCCTTGTGCATGCTAGATTCTACTGGCAAGATTTTCGAGCATACTATCAAAAATCGGTTTGAATAGACAAAAAACCAATATATAAATCCAAGCGCTACAACCAGATACATAACTATTATAAGAAAAATAATAGAAGTCAATCAATAATTATTATATTAAGATAACAGATTTTTCAGTCAACTATTATAATTAATCAAGGACTTATATTATAAATGTCTTTTCATAATAATTATCAGAGAGATAAATATTCTTAAGTCTTCAAAGACCTTTATTTTAAGATTTATATTATAAAAGTCTTTTTATAATAATAATGAGTCCGAAAAAATTGTTAAAGCCTTAAAAGACGGGGATTGTTCAGGGCCATTTCGGGATTAGCTGGGGACCAGTTCGGGGCTAGGTGGCGACCAGTGCGGGCCTAGTTGGGCAGTAGTTTGGGATTAGTTCGGGACTATATACATATATAGTATAGGCCCAAACTAGCCCCCAACTACTCCCCAACAAGTTCCAAATTGTTGAAGAACTGGTTCCCAACTTGCTCCGAACTGGCCCACAAATAGTCCCGAACCAATCCCGAAGTGGTCCTAAACAAGCCCCGTTCTTTAAGACTTAAAAACATTTTTCGCACTCATAATTATTATCAAAAGACATAATAAAAGTCTTAAAATAAAAATCTTTGAAGACTTATAAATATTTATATATCAATGAAAATCATTATGACAAGACTTTTATGATATAAGTCCCGAAATAAAAGTCTTTGAAGACTTAAAAATATTTATCTCGCTGATAATTATTATGAATAGACTTTTATTATATAAATCTTAAAATAATAGTTATCGATTACTTAAAAAATGTCTCACACAGAATTATTATCAAGAGGCTTTTATAATTCTTACGAAAATTTGGTTGATATAGATATAGTAAACGCGCTTTGTAGTCTGAAGATACCAAAATACCTACAAAAAATCATCTCCAGCTAACTCGCGAAAGTGTTGCGCTACCGCTGCGACAATGGATTCGTGGAGAATGAAGTAATGGCGGGTCTACCCCAGGGAGCAGTATTAGGCCCTATTTTGTAAAACAGCATGTATGATGGCATCCTACGGCTTGCCGTTCCTGAAGGCACCACGCTCATAGGCTTCGCAGACGACATGTGGATCGTCCTTACAGCTAAGACGCTTGCCAAAATTGTAGCCATCGCGGAGAGAGCTATAAAAGCAGCTGAGGAGTGGCTAAGCGCGAAATTTCTAACACTAGTAGCCCACAAAACGGAAGCCATTCTTATCAGTAGTCGATATAAGGTAAAGTAATTTAGGGGGCACCATTATATCTCGGTCTTGGCGGGGGTAGTGAGTTCAATACTCCTTTACGGATCGACAGTCTGGCGTGACGCTTTCAAACTGGTATCCTACATACGAGGCATCAATGCTACATACCGCTTACGTGATCTTAGAATATGTTCAGCTTACTGAACTGTTTCCGAGGATGCAGCACTCATCGTTGGGATAGCACAACACATGGCAAGTTGACTTACCGCCTTTATAAAAAATTGACATCTGGCGCCATAAGCAGCATGGAGAGATAGACAACTAATTGACTCAAATCATCAGTGGTCACGGCTATTTAAAAGTCTACACCGCTTTGAATCTGGCCAGTACTAAACTTACATAGAAACGAACTTCTTAGTAGTGTGGTTAACGCCAACCAACACAACAGAGGAATAAAATGAGCAGTAACGGCCGTAGAGCTTAGTGCTCAAAACCACCTCCTGACGAAATACCCAATGGTGCTACCGTGGGATCGGTATATAGACGGTAGGGAATTAGGTGGGTTAAAGTCTCCCACTGACAGGGTTAGGTTTCCGATGCTTCCTTCTCTGAAAAACACATAGTTACTAATTTATTGCAGTTTTCATATTTTTGTAAATTACCGTGGGATGTGGGCATGGTTCTTGTCTGATTTTAAAAAATTTCAAAGGGTTCCTTAGTGGGGCTCTAAGCAATGTTCGTACCGATGTCGCCCCCTTTTGAATCCCAACCTGCCTTGGACAAGGAGAAACTTACCTACTAAATTTCGTGGACATATCTCAATTTTTTCTCGAGTCATCGTGTACACGGACAGACAGACGGACGGACGGGCAGATATGGCTTAATCGACTTCTCTATTCATTCTGAGCATTTATTTATACATTTGTCTATATCTATCTCGATACATTTCGGCTGTTACAAACAACCGTTGTACGAACAAAGTTATAATACCCTTGTGAACAGGTGCGCGCGGGTATATAAATTCCCGAACAAAGGAACTTCAAGTACTCAATATAAAACGCGAATATATCTTTCAGAGCCAGGGCGAGGGAGGTATTACTCGAATACAATAGATGTTTTAAGTTTCTCTTTTGCTCCTGTTAACTAGCAAGCGGATTCCCGAACAAGGGCATCGGTGTGATAAGAACCACTGTCGGCACTTTTAAGATCGCTTCTTAATAAACGCATTCAGTCAGAACTTCTTTAAATTAATTTTTCCAACGCTAACGATATCCCTGCAGTAAGATTTAGAGACAGTCTGACGAAGCGCTAGTTTCGAACTACATGTATCAGAACTATCTCTGAATTAGTGCAAAACGGATGCAGGCTGGCACAGTTGAACCTTGCGGTGTAAATGTGCAAATGCTCACTACTCGTACAATACGAAAGTAGCTCACCGAGAAGACCTCCGACTCAAGCATCGTTGGTCGCGAGTTCAAATCGCGGTGGAGGCAGTTGTGAGTACCGATTCAAATTTAATAAATTTAAATTGTTGCGTGGAGATTACAAAATTTTTTTTTTAAAAACATATGTAACAAAAATGGAATCTATAAAAGAAAAGAAAAAAGGAAACAATATCCAAAATTCGAGTCTTAAAAACGGTTTCTTATAAAAAAAACTGTCCAAAACGGAGCCGGTTAAAAAATTAGTTGTAAAGTAATGCACTAGGCGACAACTGTCATCGCCAATGACATCGCCGTGTAAAACTGGACAGTTGAAAGCATTGCTGGGGTATTGTGCTAGAACTAGTACTGTCGGCAAAAAGTATAACGTTAAATTAATAGTTTGAATGTTCAAAATTCTTCAAGCTCTTCTGGCAGTTTGACAGTTTCCACAAACTCGCCTGGCAAAATAGTCCAGGCGACTGCGGGCTAGTGAGAAGCAAAAATTACTCTCTCACAGTGGCTCTCAACAGCCCGAGTACCAACGAAAGAAACACAAATTGGGCAATTTCGAGCACCCGCAGGTGAGCAAAAGAACAGACTAAATATTTTTAAATTATTAAACTAATACTACTAGCACTGACGCACAAATGGGAAAATGTAGAAATATGCAAGAAGTGGTCGCACTTGTTGAAACTTTACTCTTACAAGGATTACTTCGCGGTGATTTCAAAAATGAAATGGGTTTTTCTTTTTGTTAAGGCTACCAATTTCGAAAAACCCGGGTTTTTAGGACCAGTTACCTATTTAATTTTATTATGGTTATCTCAAAAATGAAATCGCTTCTTTGTACCGGTTACAATTTTCGGAAAATTCAATTTTTTGCTACCGGGTACAGATTTCGTAAAAAGCGGAATTTTTTCGACCATTTTTTATATGTGTAAAGAGCTAAAACGAATTTCTTCGATGCTCCCATTATTCTTGGAATCTTTTTTTGGTATAATATGTATTTAATATTAAATCGAAACTAACAAAAATCTCAAAACTCATTCAACGAATCTCTTCATGACATTGGTAAATTTTAAAATCGGGTTATAACCACGCCCACTTCCTATAGTATAGTATTTTTCAAAAAATGTAAACTGATATTTCGATAATTGCTACTCCGCTTTTTAAGGGCGTGGTCACTCCGCTTTTCTCAAAATTGGTAACGGGACCTAAAACCCCGGGTTTTTCGAAATTGGCAGCCGGTACAAAAATCCCGATTTTATTTTTAAATCACCGTGAAATAATCCTTGTAGAAGTCAAGTACGACCACTTCTTGCACATTTTTCAATTTGTGCGTCAGTGCTAATAGTACATAAGAGTTTGATTAATTGAAAATATTTCCTGTCAAATTGAGAGATACAACATTGTACTTTTTTGATTAAAATTGGTTTCTGACAGCTTGGTACCATTTTTATCCTGTGTGGATTTTTTCCAGGCACACCTACCTACATATAGAGCCAGATTGTCTGTACTAAAACTCACCCACTGATTTTATCGCCTTCCGCAGCAGCAAATCCGACTGACTCTTATCCAGTGTATCGATTTCACGACACGAACGATACAAACTCGAAATCATTGACTCCACTGTGTATGAGGCGCCAGATGATGGCAACATCGATATGAAACGGTTCAGCTCATTCAGCTCTTCAGTGGGACATATGTAGAAAATAAAGCAAATAAACTAAAATATACATAAACCACAAAATAAGAATTACAACGTACTGCTTACCTTCATATTCAGTATAGGTCTTGTAATTCCATTCGCCACGCTTTATTACATAGTAATCATTCTCCGCATATTCACGTGCAAAATTACCACACGCCCACTCGTAGGTGTCGTGGCAGGGATTTTTTGAAATATTGGCCCATAAAAGCAACTGTTGACTGGTTTGCACGCACTCCTTCTCAAGACACAGTTCGGCGCGAAAGTAGAATGGCACCTCCGGCCAGAATGCGATCATCATGACAATTATGACTAAGAGTAAGGCACAAAAGCAAACGGTCGTTATGTAAAGTATACGACGTTTACGTGACAACTGCATCAGTGCGTCTAACTGCATGCGACCTGAAAGTAGGAAGGCTTTAACGGGCAGACGGCATGGAGGAGCACATGAAATGAGAAATGAGAATGGCATATGAATTAATGCATGAACTGATGATGTTACATGAAATGCAATGACAAAGATAGAGGCTCACTCAACTTACCACGAAAGCCATTGGCAGCTGCATTACTAGCGCCACCGGACACACCACCATCCGCTTTGCTATTACCGTTGCCCTCAATATTATCATCGTTTTGCGATTCCACATCCTTCCCCGCACGACTACTTGTATCAATGTGCAATTTCTGTTGGTTGGTGGTCAAGGGCGCTGTTTCGCTACCCTCGAGTTGCTGCTTTTGGAGATCATCATTTTTGAGGCTGCGATCGTCAACCTCATCGATGGCGCAAATGCTAGGCTTGTACTTTCCCTGATTGAGAGACATTATGCTATGCTGGTTGAGCAAGTGTGGCAAGTTTTTGGCAGTTTGAACGAAGGATATCAATAAGTTTTATGAATTCGCTAAATGGTTAACATGCTGGTAGATTGTTCATGTGCGAGGTGGCCATATGGTATCTAAAAAGAATGAAAGATTACATTACTAATATGCTGGATTTAAACGTTTAACGGTATCTACATAATAGAAAACGGGATGGTTTAATCGTCATATATGTATGTACATATAATACAAGTAAAAATTTTTTCGTTTTGAAATTCATTGGCGTTAAGTACTCCGTTCTAGTAGCTACCCACCAGATTTCAGTTCTTATTAACCTAACGCTTCAGCCTAATTTTAGTAAATTTAAACTCACCAAGGCTCATTTACTATTGCTAAGTAACTATTTCGATTATTCCAGTAGAATTACTTAAAAAATAAAAATGTTTATAGCCGAACGCACAGTGACTCAAACAAGTGATTAATAGGGGATTTTATTTTGTAACTATTCATAATATTTTTTGAGCTAAAATTTTGTGTTATTTTTCGATAGAAACTTTATAGAAAACTTAACCAAAATTTAACGAATTCTTATCAAAATTTCAACTTTTAAATCTAATTGTTTAGAACATTTATAGCCCATACAACTTTAGTCTTATAAAGTTTAATTTTCAAACGGATAAAAATCTCGTTGATTTTTGAGATTTTTTTAGGGGAATCTACTATGAAACTATCTTTCGAGGAAAAATACCTTGGAATTATTCTGGACTCCAAGTTGATTTGGAAAAAGAATTTAGAGGAGAGAGCCAAGAAATATCTAGAAGCACGTACTACACGTGCAAAAGGACCTTGGGAAAGCAATAGGGGCTATCACCGTACGTCACCTATGGAATGTACACCCCAGTCATCAGATTAATTGCAATCGACGGGTCCTTGGAGTGGTGAAAGGCTCTAGACAAAGGGAGTATTAAGAAAATAATAGGAAAAGTGCAAAGACTCGCATGCCTTGGCATATCGGAGGCAGTGAGTAGCGCCCATATTTTCATCCATCCGCTGCATACTTTCATCCATGGTCCGGCCGCAAAGAGCGCTCTGCGGCTCAGAGAAGCCAAAACATGGAAGGCAACCAATTTCGGGCATGCAGCAAAAATGGGCGGCTAGTCTTATACTTACAGGTCTATTCTGCACTGGTAATAAAAAGTTTGTAACCGGTAAATAAAGTTCCTGTCAATTTTTAAACCCTTTTCGCATTCTGTGTACTCTTGTAACCGGTAAATTATGTTACCATCTCATAAGCTGGTAACAAAGTATTGCCCCGTGAAATATGCAATGCCAGAATTAGCACAATTCTTCATAGCTGAATCGCTGAATATTTTAACTGCATTACCAACGTTCCTAGAATCGCGGTGACAAGAACTGGTAACATTTTTTGGTAATAAAATTTCCCGGTTACAAAATCTTCGGTAACGCGCAGAATAGACCTGTTAGTAGTAGACTTCCAGAAGCCATTATTTTTGTCGACAGTGAGACTGCACTTAAGGCATTAGGGTCTAAAATAGTGAAATCGGGAATTGTATGAAAATGTCACACCACGATGGCGTCACTGAGCCGTATCAACGTCACTCTATGCTGGGTTCCCGGACATAGTAATATTGAAGGAAATTAGTCGGCTGATGAGATGGCCAGATGCCAATAGAAGAAGCGAATAGCTCCCTACTACCACCGTTTAGCGATCACATTAGGAAAATTAATGAGTACACCGTGGCCGTGACGAATGACTTGTGGAACAAACGGGAAGACTGTGAAACCAGAAGATTATCATGGCCGCGGCTTAGTAGAAAAACGACAGGCGACATATTGAAACTCAATAGATTTGCCTCAGAGTCCTTACCGGCGTCATCACAGGACTCTGTGCAATTACATAGCACCAATGCTTAAATGGTGTCGAATACCAACAGGTAGTCTCTGCACAGGCTGCAATGATGAGGGTTAGGAAGAGTCAATTGACCACTGTCTGTGTCGATGTCCAGGTCTGCAGACGAAGCGACTCAAGCACTTGGGTTCACGCTTTTTCAACAGTCTGGGCGAGGTAGCGGAGGTGGAACTGTTGGATCTCCTCGGCTTCATCAGGGGTAGTAATTGGTTCAGTAGAATAATGACCTAAAGCTACTCTTTCTATTAGGGGTACGTGTCTCCTCCTGATACTCACTAAAAGAAAGTATGGAATATTCCACACACGCCCTCCTAACCTAACCTATCCTAACCTATCGGAATGGAGTGTGCCGCTTTGCTAGCCTTAGACACGTTTCGCATGCCTCGGTTTCCAGATATCAGACAGCTGAATCAAAGTATACGTGAAGTTATTAGGGCTTTAACACAAGCCGGTACCCGATTTCATACATGTTTTACCGGCATAAAGGCTGTTGGGACGTGCCCCAGAATGGCCTTTCAACACATGCCAAAGTATTTTTTTTACCATTTTTATATCGAAACACGTAGAGTTAAAATATAGGGCGGGCATTAGCAATCTGCCTGCAATAGCGCCAATATCGAATGATTGTATGGGGGCCAGCCTTAAGAATATTACATCAATGATCTCAAATTAATATTTATTCTCATAGTTACAAACAACATGGACATCCATGCTCTGCTTATTGCATATGAATGTACACACATTTATGCGCATACACATGCATTTAACATTTATTTGTTAATTTAAGCATTTCAATGCCGATATCGATGGGTCAGTAGGCTAATTTACAATCAGACGAGTTAAGAAACTGTCCAGATGCATAAGCACACATAACACCTATTCAGTTCACGCGGGATATGTACATTGTATGTACATTAAAGTGGTCGAAAATAAAAAAGGTTAAAATGTCAAGTCATCACTCCTAGGGTTTTTCAAAATGGAAAAGAATACCCGAAATGTTTGTTAAAAAAAAAAATATTTTTAGAACTGCCTCAAAACTCATGGAGTTTTCGATCTATTTTGTATGGGGAAAAACACTATTTCATTGCAGTAGTCTAGAATTTCTTAAAATCAATATTTTTCGATCGGAAAACTCTGTTTCTCTTCAAGAGACTTCCAATAATAATACCACACAAATCCTACACCGAACTTTGCCCCTATCGCTCCTTTTAAGGGCAGCTTGCCTTTCCTTCGCATCAGAGATAGCTCTGTCATTGACCAAATTTTAATTATTTAACCTTCTTTAAGGTCGTCATCAGAAGTGGGGCATCTCGTTCGAGGCTTGTTGTAATTTTTCATTAGAAGCTTGTTCCACGTGGCAGGGCCCAAAACATGCGGACGACCGTATTCTATGGTACTAAGTAATCTCCTTCATTATGTTTGTTGCAGGACTGACACCCGTTTGCAACCGCCACCACGGGTGTCCTGCGCTGCTCACCGTGGTGAACCCTTAATTTAAATATAACTGTATGTGGCCCCACCAGGGTTCGTTCTCTCACATTAGCCCGCTTTCAGCTGAGCGTTTAGTAGTTTCCCAAAAGATAACTGGTATGACTAAAAGTTGTGGCGTTTGGCTACCAATAAAAAGCTTTTACTACTTGCACTCGAAGCTATTCTTCAAGCTCCGAGCTCTTTAACGCCCAAAAAAATATCATCAACAAGCAAATGTTAAAACTATATATCACTGTAGTAATTTGTATTGGAACAAATAGTTCGCAGAAACTAGTTGAAGTGTATTCAACTTTAGTATTCTAATTTTCAACATAAATACTAATGTAAGTACATATTTATGTGAGGTACATATTGTGCAAATACTATTTCTTTTATCCGTATGTACATATCTGCAGCTCATCGCATTGTTTGAGACCGCTTTTGTAAAAAGACGATCAATTGAGAGCAATTGACTGCAATTTATGAGCTGTATGTTGGGCTGCATAGCGACAGTGGATGCAGTACCACATGGAAATTCACAATTGCCTTCTTGAATATTTAGTTTCCTAAATTTCTCAACATAAATAATTGGAACTTAAAAAAACAAGAAACTTTCAAAAAATAATAAGAGTTTGCACATGGTATATGGTAATACTATTTACAAGGGTGATGCAGTTTTTTAACAGCAATTATTTGGGTATGTTAATGTTTAATGTTTATTTTTGGTACTAGAGGCTTTTTGGCAGACTTAATCATAGTTCAGCAATGCGTAAAAGTTATCCAGCGCGTGAAACAAGGGCCCTATTGCGTACGTCTGCGCTCTTATTGAGTCACCCTATATTACAAATAATTCGACGGATCACGTGAAAGTGTTTGGAGTTGTTGAACGATCCAAAATATATGAGTATTAAGATGAAATTCTATGGCTTATTAGTAACCCATTTGCAGGTACACATTTATTATTTTTTCCTACTAGGAATAATTTCTGAACGGCAAGCCATTTGCTTCACAGACAAGTTTGTCACTTAAATGGATTGACAATTCGCCTGTCTATTTTATACTTAGCATCATAATTGCAGCACAAATATAGCGTGCGATCAACATTATGACAAAGGTGTAGTAATGTTGTAAATAGGGTTGCCACTGACGAAAAAAATACGTACCATCAACTTGAAAAAATCCTCCAAATCTGGAAAATTCTTACGAATAACATTTTTTTAGTTATTTTAACAAAAACTATAGTTTTGTTCTATTTTTTTAGTTATTTTCATAAAAATTAAAATTTTTATTTAACTAATGATATGGTATTTGAGACCATATTAATGGCATCTTCTCGGTATCCTTCAGCCGAAAGCGAAAGTGATGAAACTAAAGGCAACAACGAAACTGCATCCTTTGAAAAACCTTCAATTGCAGTTATTGCACACAAATACAGTGACTTAAAAAATCGCCTGGTGATTTTTTTTTTATATTCGAATGTTTCTGAAGTAAAAATTTGTTTCCTTTGTTTTTTTTTTTATAAGAATATTGTTTGCGCTTTTTCGTTTAACAATTGCCATTTTTTATATTAGGATAACAACGAAAAATAAAGCTGGAACGAAAAGTTTTATTTGTTTTTTCAAACCGAATTTTTTGACAAAACCCCATTTTTTATCAATTATGGAAATAATTTACCAAAGTGGCAACCCTGATTGTAAATCTTCATGTTTGTGTACTCGGTGAATGTAACCAATAAACATTGGGCTTGGTTAACAAATCGAAAATGATTGGAAAACGAATCTTTTTTTAAACGTCGCACCTTCGATAATGAATGTCAAATAGGTTAGTATTCGATTCGAAAACTAAGCCACTTTCAGCAAAAAGGAACCTTCGTTATCCAATGTATTTTCACTTCGTTATGAATTCGAAATCTAGCCCATTATCGAAATGAAATTTTAATCAGAGAGAGGGATTATCTGTCTTATATTTCCCTTCGAGAATGAGATGGATTTCATTTTCTCTCTTGAACTATTCTATTTCTCTTTTTTTTTCGAACGAATTTCGAGAGTGGGAAAACTAAGGTTGGTTATTAGTTCGTTCTCAGTTCGATATTCATATTGGATATCGAAGGTCATTCTCGAACGTTCGCCACAATGTTTATTGGGTATGTATTTATTTTTTTGTGTCCGACCGAAAGCTTTTGTTTTGTCAGAAACGAAAAATAAAAATAAGTTATTATGCTCCCATATTTCTTTAGGTGCAATAATTTATAGATTTTTTTCGTCCAATGAAAAAGATAGTGTAGTAAATAAATAATAACTTTTATAAAATAAATGGTAAAACGTTTGCGTGCAGTAATGAGTTTCAATTCCGAAATTATTTACTATCTATGCTTTCAATATAAAATGATTCACATATATTAGGGTTGTCCTTAAAAATATTAACGTCGTGAGACACTCTTTATTTCGTTCGACGTATATGCTTTGCTTAAAAAAAAAAAATTGGGGTTTGAAAAATTTGATTTTCTTACATCGCGAAAATTCGACAAAATTTTTTCTTTGACCAGATATATCTCAACTAGTTTATGCATTTATATACAGGAATAAGTTTCAATAATACGTTAAATTTATCAGATTTCAAGTGAAAGCTTTCTCTAATGTTTCGCGATTTTTTTAACTTCCATTTTTTCAAACCATGGTAGTAACCCCTAACTTTTTTTTAATTTTGAAATTTTCGTGAACTCAATGCATTAGATTACAACCCTACTAAAAATCCATACATTAATACGCTTTATTGAAATTTTTCGATAGGAATTGAAATAAATTCTGTCATAAAAAACAAATTTTATCGAAAATTATTTATCGAATCATCGAAATTTATCGAGTTATCCAAGTTTATTGAGTTATCGCAATATATCGAATTATTCAAATTGATCAATGTTTTTGAGTTGTCGAAATTTATAGACACATAAACTTAGTTGTCGAAATTTACGGACAGTTAGCGAGCTATAAAAATTTATGGGATTATTGAAATTTGTCAAGTTAATGATGTTTATCAAGTTATCGATTTTTATTGAATTTCCATTATTTAAAAAAATTTATAGAGTTATCGTAATGTATCGAGTTTTTTCAACTTATTGAGTTATCGATATTTTTATATATATATATATATATATTTATTTATTTACTGAAATTTTGGCGATTTATCAAAATTGTAAAGGCTTATTCAGTTATCATTGCTTATCGAATTATATCGTGTTACCAGAGTGTAACGAGTTATCGAAGTTTATCAACGGCTTTCGAAAAATATGGAGCTATCAAAATTAACCGAGTTTTCAAAATTTATAGAGGGATCAAAAGTTTATCGAGATGTCGATTTATATCGAGATATTTATATACATTTTTGAGCTATAAAAATTTATCAAGCTGTTTTTGAAGTGAAACTTCTTAGCGGCGGTTGGTTGGTGGGAGTAAATTGGCAAATTCAACGGAAATTCCACACGGAAATGATGCAACAGAAATGATGCAACAGAAATGATGCAACGGAAATGGGGCTGAAACAAGTGCTTCTTGAGTGTATGTACATGGTATGAATTTAACAAAAACTTGCTAATAAAAGGTTAAAGTATAACACTTAAAAAAAGGCCAATACAAGAATGAAAATAAAGATGAGTACGTACATAGATAAATAAAAGGATAAAGGCAAAGGTAAAAATAAAAACAAAAGCAAAGATGCGTAAAGATAAGGGCAAAAATTAAGATCAAGGTAAATTTAAACACTTTCCTTACTTATATAGGGGCAAAGGTGAAGGGGAATATGTAGATGAAGAAAATGATAAACATAAAAGTAAAAACAAAGATTAATATTAAGAAAAAGATGAGGATGAGGATACTGATAAAAGTAAAGATGAAGATAAAAGAAGAGAGATTAGATAAAGGTATTTATAGGGAAAAGGGTATACGGAGATAGAGACACAGACTCAATCTGGGAACTATTTCGGGATTTTAGAGATTTTCAGGATTATCGGGAATTATCGATATAATAATCGATATTTTTATCGATTTTGCTATCGAAATTTTTATCGATATTGTTATTGATTTTGCTATCGATATTTTCGGAACCTATCGATATAATAATCGAGATTTTTATCGATTTTGTTATCGTTATTTTTATCAATTTTTTTATCGACTTTGTAATCGACATTTTTAACGATTCTTTTATCGACACTTTTTATCGATATTGTTATTGGTTTTGTTATCGATATTGTTGTAGATTGTATTATTGATATTTTTATCGAAGTAGTTATCGATATTTTTATCGATTTTGTTATCGATACTGTTGTCGGTTTTTTACCGATTTTGTTAGCGATTTTGTTATCAATATTCATTATCGACTTTGTTATCGATATTTTTATGGATTTTTGTTATAGATTTTGTTATAGATATTTTTATCGGTTTTGTTATCGATATTTTTATCGATTTTCTAAGCGATTTTTGTTATCGATATTTTTATCGATTTTGTTATCCATATTTTTATCATTTTTGCTATCGATTTTGCTACCAATATTATTGTCGATTTTGCTATCGATATTTTTATTGGTTTTGTTATCGACATTTTGTTGGATGTTACTATTGATTTTGTTATCGACAGAGTACAAAGATAAAAATTAAGATAAAGGAAAACAGAATAAAGACAAAAAATATAACCTTAAGCAAAAGCAGATGTACATATGTATGTATGTATATGTAACGTAAGTTTCACTTCTCCAGTGTGGCCCAGGCGCACTTACTTTTTTTTCTAGAAGATTTGTTTCTAACTGAAATGTCACAATTATTTCACGCGAATACCGTCGAATAACGAAAAACGGGTTTTCACTCCACTTGAATCACAAATCAAACACTCGATCGGACACAATAATTAATTCAAGAACAAATACCAAGCTATGTATATGTATATGTAGATATGTATGTACTTATGTATGTAAATACGAATATACCCAAAAAGTAAACATAAGAGTAGTCAAACCAATTTATTGACTTTGCACGTTATTTGAGCTTTACAACTCACAAAAGTATTCGTGTTATACCAATTAAATTATGTATAAACATTCACAACAAACAGCCCAACAACAATAATAAAAAAACACTGAAGGCAGAAGTAACGTGCCCTATACATAGCTATCCCAAATTGTCATCGAGTTCTGTATCTAGGCTTTAAAACATCAATATAAATTTCATACCATTGACACTTGAATTTTTTGTACGAAATGATTTGCCGATCACTGATCACTTAATATATTTGCAATTCATCACCTTTTCAAAGATATTTATTCACGGTGTTGTCTTGTCTTGCGCAATCAAATAAACTGTCATCGCTGTCAGTGGACCTCCATTCGCGCTCGTCAAATCGTTCGCATTCACTACAGAAATCGTTGAAAGTCATAGTGCGAAAATGGAGCACAACACGCGTAGCTATCAGGCAATTAATTCATTACTTCATCACAATTTGATAATAATAAAAGCGACTAGCGTTCTGAATTGTGCAGCTACTTTAGCTACTTCTCGGTTGGTTAGTGCCATATAGTGGCTATGGTTTGTATGCAGAAGCGGTATGCAAACAACAGCTTTACACACCAGTTAATACATATGTACATACATAGTTATTTAAAATTTACGATAAGATAAATGACTTAAGTAAAAACAAAACATACGTAGAGTACTTAGTTACCGAAATGGGAATATAGCACAAGTACTATGTAGTTATATTTAATATACGCCAGCCGCGGTGACGAGCATTTAGTGGTGTGTACTAACATTCGGTAGTTCCCAAGTTCTATCCCTGGTGTGCACAGCATTCAAAAACTATACAAAACATCTTAACTAACAGCTGTCACCTTTCGGCGGGAAACAATGCCAAATATCCCCAAGTGTAGTATTTCAGCCATCTGTCGGTCGTAGCTGGCGTCAACTGTAGTGCCCACCATCTGTGAGACACAACATAAGGACGAATTGAAGGAAAAGTTCGGCCAAATGTGGTAGAAAAGTGTGCGACAAAAATATTTATTTTGTTTTTATTCCGACAAACCAACGAATTACTAAAGCAGAGTATATAAAATTGATATGTACCAGTACCTACTGGTATATACAGTGGTGGAAAAAATAATAGAAACTTTTTATTTTGAGCAGTTTTGGCTATATTTTGTTTATCTGATGTTTAATATTTTTTATAAAAAGCGCTTTATATAACAAGCATCATATAAATCGACATTTCAATATTTGTACAAAAACTATAAAAATTCAACAAATTTTTCTAAAGTCCCGCAAAAGTTTCACACATTTTTTTTAGAAACTTTAGACGCTACAAAATCGCGTTGATTTTAAAGATTTTTTTTGCGCTGCTAGGCATTTTCATCTATATAAAACGAAGTTTTTAGCATTCTTTACATGGAAGAAAAAGCACAATACCGTCAGCTAAAAAAATTATTGAAAATCAATGCAATTTTCTGGCCTCTTGAAACATGCAATTTATCCTACTAAACTTTAATGGGTCATAAAATTGCATGCATTAAAATTTTCTAAAATTTCTGAATAAACAGTTTGAAATTTTTGGGGGGTTTTGGTAAAATTTTTTGAATTTTTATAATTTTTGTAAAAAGCTTGCGATGTAGATTTATATGGAGCCTGTTATATAACATGCTAGACTTTTTTAAAAAAAATATTAAACATCGATAAACAAATGGAATATACATAGACAAAATAAAAAGTTTCTATTATTTCTTCCACCACTGTACATATTAATACATTTATTTCATTTTTTCTTTTCAATTAAATATCGCGTTACACAATGCCAGTCATTCAAATGAGTTGAAAGTAAATTTTAAATACCTTGAAACTAATACGATGCGCTGAGCGTTATGACGACTTTGACGCAAGATTTTCGGCTTATCTGATTTAGTGTTCACAAAAAATGAAAGTCTGACTCATGAGATAAATATTTTATGCAATATAAAAGTCGGTATTTACTTACTAAATATGTACCTGCATACATATGTATGCATGAAAGCATGGCTAATAATTTCGTTAGCTGGTAAACATACATACATAAATATAAGTATTTATTAGTCTTTTTTTAGTGGAACGGGTCTGGTGGTGAACGAGGACAAAACGAAGTATCTCCTGTCATTACACAAACAGTCAGAGCATACCCACATCACTGTTGACAGTGACAAGTTTAAAAAAGTAGACGACTTCGCATTAACGCCAACAATAACATCAGCCTTAAAATGCAACGGAGAATCACCCTTGCCAACATGTGCTACTTTAGACCGAGTAGGCAATTGAGATGTAAAGATCTCTCTCGACGTACGAAAACCACAGGCTATAAGTCACTTATCATGCCCGTCTTGTTTTATGGCGTAGAAGAATGGACAATAACAACATCCGATGAGGCGGCTTTTGGAGTATTCGAGAGAAAAATTATGCGAAAGAACTACGGACCTTTACGCGTTGTGATGGCGAATACCGCAGACCATTTAGCTGTATGAGCTGTACAACGATATAGACATAGTGCAGTGAATTAAAATTCAGCGGCTCCGCTGGCTAGGTCACGTCGTTCGAATGGACCGAAACCCTCCTGCTCTGAAAGTATTCAACGCGGGTCGCGATACTGGTAACAGAGGAAGAGAAAGGCCTCTTCTGCGTTGGAAAGACCAGGTGGAGAAGGTCTTGGCTTTACTGGGCATTACCAATTGGCGTCAGTTGGCACAGAAGAGAAATGACTGGCGTGATGTTTTGGACACGGCCAAAAGCGCTAATAAAGAAGAAGAAGAATATAGAAGAGTTGTCTTCAATCGCTAGTATATGTATGTAGATCTTGACGGCAGCTATAGATGACACATTAATAAGTCACTACTTTTACTGGATTTCAAGTCATTTATGTATACTACCACAAAACAATTTCTTATAGCTAGACTGCGGATATTTATGCAGAAAACAAAGCCTAAAAATATGTACCACAAAATTTTTAAAAATGTATACATTTTGCTTATATATATATATATATATATAGTTAAGTGGTACATATTTGTAGGCCTCGTTTTCTGCATAAGTAGCCGGATTTATAGCATAGACCGACGACAGCAGCGCAGTTGATCTGATAAAAACTGTACCTTGAGCAGTAATTGCGAATTAAGGAAGCCGCTAATTAAATCAGCTTTTTTTGGGGATGATTTTTTAGTTTGTAGGGAAATCTGGGCATTATAAATTCAAAATTTTAAGAATTTTTGACCCTTGTTTAGCAGAGGGAGAGCGGGAGACCAGGTTTAGAGTTGTGGTCGAGTTAGAGTTGTAGAGGAGGTAGGGATTACCTTTGCGAGTGGTTATGTATCGAGCTCAATGAGCCCGTATGGTGTATAGGTGCACATCAAGCCAACCACGCACTCCATATGCCTGCTATGCGAGCGAGAGAGAGAGAGAGTGAGATTTGCGGGCAGGCTGATGAAGCGGTAGCGCAAGACCCTTTTACCATGTATTAATTGGGGGACTCCATTGGAGGAGTCATGCTCTAGCTGCCGTAGGCTGCTGTGCAATGAGCTGGGATTTATTCAGGGATGCAGAGCCCCAGTATGGTTTGTAAGCCGTAGCTTACTACCATACCAAAAATTACTCCGGGAGTGGAGTGGGAGCGATGCTTAAAGCACCGTGTGATAGCCAAGCTGGTTAAGCGTTGACCATAGCTGAAAATGACAGCGACTTACCACTTCACTAAGTTCAGCGAAGAGATATTTGAGAATTGCATACAAAATGCATCCCAATTAAGAACGACCAAATAACTTTTAAACACTAGTGCATGTGTTTGTTCGCTGCACTTGGTTTTGGGCGGGAGTGCAATACAAGTGCGTGTATGTGTTCGCTGCACTTGGTTTATGCGGGAATGCAATATAAATGCGCGTGGGTGTTCGCTGTTCTTTGTTTATGCGGGAAATGCATAAGTCGCTTAAACACCCTTGTTTTTCTTTGGCGGCCACTTTGGTATAAAAAAAGTCCTATTAACCTATATTTGTAATTTTTTTTTCAAAATCATCATGAAATTTCTTTCAAATTTGGGGAATATATGTCGTACAATTTTGTTGGTTTTACTCCGGAAAAAATATCTATTTAAAGCACCTTAATCTCAAAACTGATATCTTTTTAGGATAATTCGGAACTAGTCCCCTTTGATACCAGTTAGAACTAGTTACTCATGTTCTTCTTAAAAATCAAACTAAGTTTCAAGTTGATATCTCTAGAACTTTAGCTAAAATTGAATTTTCACCGCGGACGTCAAACTCGTTTTCTCTATTTGGTGATGCAGTCACCGTTCTAATTCAAATATTAAATTCACAGAAGCAAAACTTTTGGTCATAAAATGTTCGGAAGAATGCAGAAGAGAACTGTAAATAGTAAATATGTTCAGTAAAAATTGGCTCGTTATTTATTGTTGCCACAAAAGCTTAAGAAGTATTGTTATGAAGAAAAATTTAAGGGGAATGTATTTGACCTTAAGAATTTTATCCAAATTTATACTGAGAACAAAAAAAATGTGTCCTCCCTATATTCATGCGAAAAGTATCTCTTTAGTTCCGATTGGATCAAAACGGCGACGCTGATGGCTAACTGTACTAGCTTTATCATAAGGGTCTGATTATGCATACTTCGCATAACTTCGCACAACCATTTGTAAAAATGTAACTTAAGAAAATGTGAAGCAAAATCTAAACGATTGCGCTGACTTGGGCTGTATGTCGTGAATGAAAACGGGTACAACTGAAGGGCCAAGTGCAAAAGGGTTTTGTATACAAAATCGTTTGAGATTTTCTTTCTTTTCCTTAAAAGCGAATAAGTACATACATATGTACGTATGTCTGAACGCGAAATATTCTGAATTTATATATTTTAATCGATACTGAAAGTTCAGTTAAATAGAAATAGCTGTAATTAAGCCAGTAGTTATTATGTTGACACCTTTGAGCATTTTGGAATCGGAATTTATGTGCATGTCGTATTTAAACCAAAGAAGGTGCATAGTAGCCTTTTGTTTGGGACGTGTGAATCACTATGCATCTTCTTAGTTGTATATGTTCTTTGCTTAAACCAGAGATTCCCAAAGTGGTCCAGGTGGACTTCCAGGTGGACTTCCAGGTGGACTCCCAGGTGGGCTTCCAGGTGGACTCCCGGGTGGACTTCCAGGTGGACTCCCAGGTGGACTCCCAGGTGGACCTCCAGGTGGACCTCCATGTGGACCTCCAGGTGGACCTCCATGTGGACCTCCATGTGGCCCGCCAGGTGGACCCCCCAGGAGTCCATAGGAGACTAGACGAGGGTCAATGTCGGCGTGAAAGAAGGGGTTCACAAGTTTTGAGTGGGGGTCCACGAAAATTTATCTGATTTCAATAGTGAAGAACAAATATGATGGCTTGGCTTTACCTAAGATCGGCAGATAATAAACTGTTCCAAAGAATTCATCCAACGTCTCCACCTTCTACTACATCTTTCAAATTTCTGTTTTAACTCTGTCCCGTTCTCTCATGTGGGCAACCTTCTGTCTCAACATTTCATTTTCAAAGTGGCAAAAGTCAATCAGATCGATCTCTACCCAACGTAAATGGCACTGTAAAATTAAAATTCAGCTGTAAAACTACGGAAAGACGGTTGATGTTAAGACAGTGGTGGTAAGAAATTCGGTAAGACAGATATGTTTTAACAGTGCAAATTTTCGATCTCCTCCTGACATTTCTATCTTAGCTTCTTAACAGAATCGGTAGAAGGTGGAGACGTCGGTTAAGAGAACAAAAAACAATTAAAACAGATAAGGCGAAAAATAGATTTTATTATTTTTGGTCCACGGACTTGAAAATATGTTTTTCCAGTTAGGCGGGGATATCGACCCGATGGTTAATTTAGTAAGTCTTAATTTTCTTTTTTAAAACCTCCCTTATTTGTTTTTTTTTTTAGTGTATTTTAAGAGAGAGTTCGAAAAATTCCTCACTGAGGAATAAAACTTCCATTTCAAGAGCAATCAGCGTTAATTTCCTCTTTTGTGAGTTAAAAAAGAAACAGCGCTCTTCAGCTGGATTTATTTTTTATATACATAACTCAGTTTGGGAACCTCTGGTTTAAGCCATAGCTGTAAATGTTAGTTATGGAATTCATTCACTACTTTATTGCAAGCCATCAATTGTATGAACATATAAAAGTTCAATGACATGTTCGAAAAACACAAAATGAAGCTCTAATGTATATGTGTACATATGTACATATGTAAGTATATTGTACATATGTATATTGTATGACAAAAAAAAGTGATGTATTCAAAGATAGCACACAAAATTTCAAACAAAATCCACCGCATTTAATTACATTTGGCAATAACTGTCATTGAACTGTAGCGCAATTAAAGCTTGGAAACTTGTGTACTCTTTTGTTGACAAACATATGAACGTACATTAGACTGTCCCATAAAACCAAAGTTGTTTTTTTCTAACGCATACCCTCTCATTTTATTGGTTTTGTCTTAAAAACTATCCAAATAAAATTGTATGCAATTCGAACCACGGCAACCCGTGCCGACCCGATGATCTTCAAAGACAACAGCTTTCCGAAAATTTTCATGCATGTAGAACACAAGCCACAAGAATACTTTAAAAAGAAAATAATGAAGTCATCAAAATGTATTAAAAAAAAAACTAAATTTTGTATTAACTATCAAATGATTCTACGAACAGAATGTGCGAACATTATGTGTCGGACGTTACTGGTTTTTGTCGTTGAGAAAATTGATTTTTTAAAGCAATAAGTATTGTGGTATTCAAAGCTTTGTTTAAAGAAGTAAAAGAGGCAAATCTTCTTCTTCTTCTTTTTTGGCGCTGTAACCGCCTAAGCGATTTTGGC
>NW_023458556.1:49749875-49760188 GCF_013731165.1 Rhagoletis pomonella | reverse complement strand
GGAGAGGTCTTTTCCAATTCTGACGGAGCTGGTGGTATTGCTCAACGGAGTGCAATGGGGTATAGTCATTGCGCTGGGTATGCAGTTACAGTTGCATGGCTATACTCAATCCCGACTCTTGCGTCCTCGTTCGCGCACTCTGGGCAACGTGAGCAACCCATGTGCGAGATGCGGTAACCAATCCGAGTGGAGCCTTGGGTCACGGCAGAAAGAGAGGGAGCTTCGGTGGGGCCACTCTGACTTATTCGGTTTAAGGGCTCACTGAAGTCTGCAGCGTCTGTTCACCAGTAGGTGCGGCTGCAAGCGGGTGTCTGCTTGGAGCAAGCGGCTCGCTATATAAACGTGTATTTGGTTGCGAAACCACCCCCGTCCCAGCAATGGGTTGTGCGCTGGGCTTGGGACCCGCCACGTAAAAAGAACTTCCAGTGAAGAAGCAAAAGAGGCAAATCACATTTCTCAAATACATATGTAAGTGTGAAAAGAAATATGAAATTAATATTTTTGGTTGACTATTTCTCGGATTTTCCCACATGTATATTTTTTCATAAGTAGTAGTAAAATGCTATTTATTCCCAAAAGTTCTACATACAAATGGTTAGCTCTACATAATACAAATACTTATACTGGCTACTCCGAACGATAGGAGGCATGTTTTAATCACAGAACTACTAGTCGCACCGTGCAGAATAGGATTCCGAAAGGACTGTCTCTTTAGGTACTAATTTCTCCGTGATAAATTTGAGGTACATTTAAAAATCGCAAAATAAGTATTCGCATACTTTTTTCATCATAATGGAATGCTAAAGGTCTCGAAGTTTGAGATATCGAATTAATGTAAAGAGTGAATTAGTAAAAATGTCTAACAGACATTACAATATGCTTCGAGAGCCGCGTGGTCAAATTTTCTTGGGCAGGCTCCATAACCCAGCCAGACCACAAAAATTGGTGTAGAAACGAAAGATATCGGGTCTACAGATCAATCGATGAAAACTTGGTAAACAAAGAGTTATCCTTACAAGTCTTCGAAGAGTTGATGAACTGCGCAGTTATTCCTTTAGATTATGGAGGGAGGGATCTACAGTTATGAGCAGCTTTTTCATGGCAGAAGTACACCCGTAAGTTTTCCATTGGCTGACAAGGGGCGACCGCTTGAGAAAAATACTCTTTGTTGGATGGTACTCGGGCCATGGATCGAAACTGGGTCCGTGGGGCAGTAGTTCGCACTTCTAACCGCTCGACTGCCTTCAAGGGGATGACAAAATATAGTAAATCCATAAGGGTTTTAGGGTATGCATCTATTTTCACTACATGTTTGATATATTTCACATGAAGGTGTACACATACGAACAGAATATTTCGCGAAGTATTTTGTTTCCTTAACTTTATCTTTTCCCACTTTATGACTTCCGATCGCCAATAAGATGCTCGTCGCTGATTTATCGCAGAAATATCAAAGCCAACAACATAATTGATAATGACAACTGTCACTGTGAAATATGTGCTTTGAAATATTGTGGCAATTGTTATTTATTATGTACTAATGTATGTACGTACATTCTTACATATGTGCAGATGTACATATGTTTTTCTATTTTTCTATGATTGCTACTATTAATGAATTGTCGTGGTACAATCTGATCACTGATAACTTGCGATGAAATAGACTTCGATCAATATAAACATTTTTTCTCCCAATATGATAAAAGCTACTTTGATGTTTAGTAAATAGTTAGGGGGAATATTGCATGTTGTAAAATGCCTCAACGATTATAATTTCATTTAATTCATGAGATTATAGTTTATTTGGGTAAGCTATTTACATGAATTAAAACAGGGGCCGCCGTGGTGTTAAGCAGTGGTCAGAGCAACATCGCAAAAAAAAATTATAGAAAAAAGGTTTTTTCTTAACAGCGGTCGCCCCTCGGCTGGCAAAGGCAAACCTTCGAGTGTACTTCTGCCATGAAAAACAGCTTCTCATAAAAATACAATCACCCTTCGGAGAAGGCGTAAAAGTGTAGGTCCCACCCCTTTGTGTGACAACATCAACGCCCACGCCACAAATCGGAAAAGAAGTTCGGCCAAACACTAACGTACGTGTAAGCGCCACTCTATTTTTAAAACTGGGACCGTCACGGTTGACACTTCATCAAAATTTTGTGTACCACAATATACAAGTAAAAAGGACCAAAATAAGTTAAAATGTACCATTTTTTCCTGCCAAGTTAAGTTATTTATTTTTGTTATTTATGGCCTTATAACAATTACATTCAACAACTTTTTTTGAGCTTGATGCCGTTTTTAATGAAAAACTATTGTGGAAAAGCCACAATAATTTATAAAAATGGTAGAAGTGATAGCTATTTGGGAAATCATCATATTTCCTCACCAGACTTCTTTCAGTGGGCCTCCCATATAATGGTTCTTTAGCAAAAAATATGTTTATGATAAAATTTTGGAAAATGGCCGTGGCACCGCCCACTTATAACCACGGTAACCGTTCGAAGAATTTGTACAAAACTCGGTATGATTATTGTGCTTGCCACATAAAAGCAAAACATTGAAAATTATTGAAATCGGACTAAAATTACGCCCACTTTACATATAACGGTAAATTTCAGAAATGCTTGAAACTTCGATATTTCGAAGATGTTTGAAATAGGGGTAAAACTACCCCTGCTTATCATGTAGCGGTAGTTTTCGGAAAGATGGAAAAACTATATAACGAACTTAGACTTTATTACCTGTTTTAATTGTGATGTTATTATTAGTTTTTTTTTTTTTTAATTTAAAACACTAGCCTGGTTAATTGCAAACACCATAAGCCATGATCGGATGAAAATTTTATTTTTCACTTTTTTTTCAATAATAGCCTATTTACACCAAAAGCTTAACTGCTGTTAAAAGTTCATTTAAGTTCCAGCAACTTTAAAATATAGTGATCGACATGGCTTATTTCTTAATTTTTGATTTTTTTCTTTTCGCTTGCTTGTACTTAAGCAAGCAAGTACCTCCTCCGGGTTGTAATCTTAATAAACTGCATTTAGGACTTTGTGAAAATGTACTGTAACACTCTAACTCTAACACACTGTAACAAGTTTTGAGTTTTTAAATTATATTTCTGGCAAACGTCAGACTGCCACTCAATGATTTTAACTTGTTATGCTTTTATCATGCTTCAAACTATTTGTGTTGTGTATGGGGGTAAATATTTGAAGGTTTGACAAGTCGTTTGAGGGAAATTTCAGGATCACTGTTTCTGACTATTTCTGGCAGATAAAAAACGCAACCAGTATTAGAAATATTTTCTTACGCTGATTTTGAACCCAATGTCGCTCTTTTAAGATTTTGTTTAACCAAAAACTAAAAACAATACCGGAAGAGCAAATATAATCTTATGAGATTACACACCCCTCATATGTACATATGCACTTTCATGGCAAATTCTCATTATTCTGCTATTATCACGTACACGTCCACGAAAATCATAAAAGATTTGCTGTCGTTATGGATGTAAGCTCTCAATACATAAAATAAACAGGGTAAAACAACCCAAATAACAGCACACAAGTGGTTAACCAGTTTACTAATCCCACGTGCCTTTAACGCAAAATTGGCTACTAGAATTACGCAAAACCGCATGAGAAACATCTCACAACTTCAACTCAAGCCGGAAAATGTCTAATTTAATACTTTAAAGATAAAACAAAAACAGAAAAATAAAAAGAAAATAATAAAATCAATGGCTGCGAAGAATGCATGCAGAAGAAAAAATGAGGAGGAAGAATAACCCCAAAGATTTGGATACATATCGCACACACAATAAACAGACAACTTATGACAGCAAGACAAACAAACAAGCAAGTCGGTCTTGATTTGAAAGTAAGCTTTTATATATGTAGGTATGTATGTATGTATGCTATTCTACTTGCGTTCAATATCGTCGAGCGCTATGTCGCGAAAGAACAGGAAAAAGAGAGAATCCGTTCCAGAACACGTACTGTTCAAACCGGGGGAGCGTACGTATGCGCACACCTTTCGCCATTGTATGTGATAATGTATGTCCATACCTTAATGTGTATGGATGTACATACATATGTACATATATGGATTTGGACTTATGTATGCACATGCACACATGATTTTACGCCAACAAAGGTTATGGTATGCAGGCTGGTCTGGACAGTGGTGCCAGTTTAGCCTTTTCGAGGCTGGATCTAGTTTTTTTTCTTTGCTGTTTAGGTTCGAAATTTAGGATTTAGCTTCGTGGCTTTTTTTCTAGCTTTTTTTTTATTTTCAAAGTAGCATTTTTTACGAACAATCTTCCACCATGGTGTAATAATAACAAGATGTTGTCAGTAACTTAACCTCACTTTTTCGGCAGTTCTATTCCGGTCACGCATTTTAAAGTAGTAGAAAAGGCACTAATTTGTCACTACTTTTAATCCGTATGAGCATACTATTTCAAAATGAATCTAGAAAAATATATAATTACAGGCTTATAAGCCTGAATATGTGTCTGGTCATATATTAGAACTTACAAAAAATGTTAAATGTATATTAGAACTTACAAAAAATTTTAAATGTTGTATAGTAAGGCAACTTCCTACAAGACTGTAAATGAATTTTTAAATAGATTACAACACATAAATATCGCATACATAAGTGAATACCTAATTTTAACATGTAGCCACTCTCCTCTAGAATATCGTTGTCCATTTGGCTCAATATTATGAAAATGCAGCAAATATTAAAAAATCGCCTATCCATACGATTTTTGTGTACATCTTTTTCTATTGATAACCACGATATCTTTTATTTTTTCCACATCTTGAGGACAAAACTTATACAAATCCAGCAATTTTAATTATTAATATCGTTCTGAATACCAAGTTCTTAATAAATCGCGATGAAACTAATTACTAAAATGGAGTTTTTTAGATACTATTTCCTAAAGAACAGTAGTATAAAAATTATGATCGGCAGCACTGAAATTAAGCATGTCGATCTTGTCAAAATTACAATAAACACGTCGCTACTGACAACACTTTGTTATTATTCCACCATGATCCTCCAGAATATTTGTAGTAGCATTATTGTTTCGGTTCAGTTTTACCTAACGAAATGTTAAGTGAATATCATTCGGCGACATCGCTCCGTTCGACGAAATTTACTCAGCGAACTCGTCCTGTTTATATTTTAACAGTTTTTTCAGGGGCTCTCAAGTGTCCCTGTAAAACCAGGAAATGCATGTTATGTCGTAGAACTCCGCACCCCACCAGAACGACGGCAAGCCCTACATCATGAGGGAGAAAAGTAGTTACTCGCCGCTGCTATGCCGTAGCCAATCGGGGGTCTTTAGTCCCTTCATCGCCTCTGCTATTGCGTCACATACTGCCGACCATTTTTCGCTGAAATGTAGCATAACTCTCGCCAGATATGTTGCGAAGTTTGGAACTGGTACTGTAAACTCGCATACACTCAAATAAGACATCTGGGTTCCGGCTCGTCTTTGAATTGGTGAATGTATGCTTTGAAGTACCCCCTCGAGTTAAACAGTTTGTCAAATAGAAATCGACTTCACCGTTTAGTCTGCTTCATTTGCGTGTATATACGCTACTATGGATCTCAGACCCTAAAAACGAGTCCCCTTTATTATACAATAATTTTATTATTAAACGGTATGCGGTTCAAAAATGTTTGCACAAAATTTTCATGCATTTTCATGATCGTAAGTACTTTGGTTGTCGGGATATTTACATTTTTGTTGCTCTGTGGTACATTTGTACCACCTCTTTGTATATAAGAGTTACTGAAATATTGAAAAGGTTGGCCTTTTTTAGCCTTCTTTTTGGCCATTTAGCTTGTTTAGCTTTTTTTATTTGGCCAATATAGCATTTTCATTTTTGAATTCCTGGCAACACTGGGCCTTGCCACACCACTGTCGCGCGTTACGGTTCACTACAGCTTGCGGGAGGAAGTGACACGACGAGAATCACTTTAAATTGTTATTGAATACAATTGAAGGCTAATGAAGTTACACGATGCAGAGATGGGAAGTTAGTTTGTAATGAAACTTGTTAGGCTTTTGTAAAAATGTTCAATAAATTGATTGCCTCTTCTTGGTATTTTTGTACGATCACGCATAGGTATGTTGGTGAATGCATTTGTGAATTTTTTAATGAATGTAAGTATGTAGTTAAATATTTTAAATTCAGGTTTGCTGGAAGAACATCATTATCCTAAAAAACAAGTAATGAAGTTCAGGAGAAAGAGCCTCATATAAAATATGACACAAAGTACCTATTTTGCTCCTATTTTACTGTAAATTGCTACACTAAAAACTGAAATCTAAAAATCTTAAAAATCGGCGCACTGACATAAAAATCCAAATTTTCTTAAATTCAGATAACGGTGAATCCATTACCTCAATAGATGAGATATAACGAAGTATAAGTAAATTAGATGGAGGGCGATGACCAAAGCCTATGAAAGATTAATACCACTGAGTGTCATGAAGAAGAAATCCCCGTCCTGGAGGAATGGGGAGCTTAGAACTCTTAGAAATAGCGTAAGGAAACTTTTTTAACGAGTACTTTAGGTCCAAGGCGGCCGCTGTGGTGTTGTGGTTAGCACTGCGCGCTACCATTCCGCAGGTCTGGGTTCGAGCCCAGTTTTCGGCAGTTAGAGCAAGTAAAGGAGCACCTAGCACCGCTACTTGAAACCCTATATAGAGCTTGTATTAGTATGAACTTCGCCCCCAGAGCTGGAGGCGAGTACTGTTCACCAAAACCTGTTAGGAAAAACCGCGAAACGGCGAAATATTTAAAACCTCTAAGCCTGACTTCCTTTGTTCTTAAAGCACCGGAAAGGCTAATAGATACACACATGTATAAGATCTTTCTCTGGAAAAGAATCCCTACCAACAGCGCAACACGCTTACATCAAAGAAAAATCGCTTGAGGCAGCTTTACATGAAGTAGAGGGATTCATTGAAAAATCATTGCACTTCAAGCAGTACACTTTAGACGTTAGGAGGAGTTAGTGTAGTTCCGTATGCTGACAATGTAGTGATAGTTATGTAGATAAGTGAAATCCTAGAGAAACTTCTGGGTAGACTACACACGCACCTTCGGAAAGTAGCAATGAGGAGGTGGTCAAAGATCCAAAATAGCAAAATAGCATGAGAGCTTTTGACTGACTTCAGCAGGAAAAGAACAGCAGAGCTGCTAAGAAGATAATGGGTAGCAGTATTTAGAATTGTAGCGACCATCACCGGTCATTGGCCACTACGAAAACATGCTTGTAGAATAAGTCTTCCATACAGCAGAATATGCCGCAGAGGCGACTTAGTTGCAGCGAAGAAACAGTATTACAATTCCTGTTCGAATGCCAAGGTCTGACTTCTTTAAGACATACAACTTTCGGGAGAACAAAAGGAATTATTTAGCGGATTTATACATATAAAAATGCCATAAACAGTTCTAAATGGTTTGATTAATTTTCAGGGATGTTTGACAGGTAGGCTACGGTATAATAAAATATCATTGTCCACGGGAAGTCCACCAATACTACGATTTTATGCGCTAATTGAATCCTAAGTGTCAACTTGGGTAGCAATACAAGGAAAATACCTCCATTTGTGAGCGTGCCGAAGGCATTGACGTAAGAGTAAGGGCACTTTGCCAACCACTGCTCCAGAACACTCAAGAGTGAGCCAGCTTTCTTTCAGTGAAACTCCCGCTGGTGGCTGAGGAATTTTTGAGAGATAGAATTCTTCTTTGTTTCGAAGTGTGCTCTCGAAAAATTGCTAACGACTGCTGACAGACAACTCAAATAATTCATAGTTCACCGTTTAAGTACCTCTAAAAGAGAGGATGCCTCAATGACCTTTGTCTAGTGATGCAAGTTAACCTCATGCTCAAGTGAGTTGCCGGGAAGACAATGGGGGCTCGTTGCTTCCCTGGAGCAGCAGGGTTGCTTCCCAAATGTTCGTAGAATTCGCAGATTTAAACAGGTAAATATCGAAACAACAGCCCCTAGTTGAGTAAAACCCCATCGTTCGAGCGCGTAAAACTGGCTGTCGTGAGATCCCTTTACCTTCTCATTTCGAAGACATACTTTTTCTTAAACTTTTTAATTTCCAGATTTCATTCACCATTTTAAGAGGCCTACATACCTAAGTATTTTGTGCATGTAACGTTGGTCACAAGTCGTGATCTCATGCAATATATATTTGAGCAAGTGTAAGCGCATGATAGTTCGATGGCCTCAGTCATTATCATTGTCAGACGATTAACCGCTCTATTCAAAATTGTTTTTTTTTTAGTTTTTTTTTTGGCTGCTAGCTTGCGGTATGAGATCTTGGAGTAACTTTGTAATCCTGGGGTTATAAATATTGATACTTCTACCCCGAAATCATAAGAGGAGCATTCTGTAAAGATCTCAAAAACATACCCCATTTCATATCAATTAACCAGTGGAATTACTATGTATGTACATATTTACATATTCAACTTTACTTTATTTTTATACCCGAGCGCACTTGTGCACAAGGGTATTATAACTTTGTTCACATAACGGTTGTTTGTAACAGGCAAAACGAATCGAGATAGATATAGACAAATGTATACATAAATGATCAGAATGAAAAGAGAAATCGATTAAGCGGTGACTGTCTGTCCGTCCGTCCGTCCGTCCGTCCGTCCGTCCGTCTGTGCACACGATAACTCGAGTAAAAATTGAGATATCTTAACGAAACTTGGTACGTGAACTTCTTTTGGGCGTAGGACGGATGGTATTGAAAATGGGCAAAATCGGACAATAACCACGCCTACCTCCCATATAACGGTAATTTTCAGAAATACGAAAACTGCGATATTTTAGTAACTACTGAAGCTTATTCACTCAAAATTGATATCTACAATAAGTTTTAGACGAAAAATAAGAATATTATAATTTTTTGGAAAATGGGCGTAGCCACGCCCACTTATGGTTACATGTGTATATCTTGGTAACCGCTGCACCGATGTTTTCCAAACTAGGCACAGTTATTAACCTTGGTATAACATACGAAACAGCCGAAAATTTTTAAAATCGGACAAAAACCACGCCCACATCCCATATAACGGTAATTTAGAGAAATGCGAAATCTTCGATAAATCAGTAATTATTGAAGCTAATTTACTCAAAATTGATGCTAGCAACAATTATTTACCAAGAAATACGTTTAGGATAAAATTTTGAAAAATGGGCGTAGCACCGCCCACTTATGATCACATATATGAGCCGTTTATTTTGAAAGTGGTATAAGTCACTTCCCAGCTCTTGAACTTAAATGATCGGTTACTGATATCTGAACGCGTCGGTTATTCGTTCAACTTCATCAACCATTGGTAGAAGGTTTTGTCATTAGTTTACGACGATAGAACGATTTGCAGATGTATTCGGTTACAAGTAACCGGTCATTTAAGCGCAAGGCGACGAGGTGACTTATGCCACTTTCAAAATAAGCGGCTCATATGTATCTCGGTAACCGTTCTACCAATTTGTACCAAACTCGGTGTGGTTATTGTGCTTGCCACATAGAAGCAAAACGTTGAAAATTATTGAAATCGAACTAAAATTACGGCCGCTTTTCATATAACAGTAAATTTCAGAAATGCTTGAAACTTCAATATTTCGAAATTTAAGGACGCTAATTTACTCAAAATGGATACACCCCGGTTTACCATGTAGCGGTAGCTTTCGGAAAGGTGAAGAACATATATTAAATACTTGCGCCGGGTATTTAATGTTCGGCTCCGCCCGAACTTAGACTTTCTTACTTGTTAACCTTATTGCAGTATGTACTTTCAGATATTCATACTTAGTATGTTCGATGCCTCTTAACGGGATCATTATTAGGTTAGTTACTTATTTATTGAACGTTTCATTTCCGTTATAAGCACCTCCAAAGGAAGCTCAAATACTTTAAGCTTTTGGTTGAATTAGAGCACAGAATAAACAGTATACAGAAGACGCATGTCGACTATCCAACCAATTTGAATTTATGGCACGAGCGGTGAGGCAAGCAAGGGTATCACAAGCGGCGCTGCCTTTGTTACTTTAGCAGTATTATCACTCGGCTGACGATGTTAATTCCATCGTCGCTATGACGACAAAATGTTAACTACGTTTTCCATCACGATCAGCGTTGCCGTTTTGGTACAATTGTATATTTTTTAATACTGTTTTTCTAAATTTTAATATCTGATCCTTTTTTGTTCCCAAAATACGGCATTTGGGAACAAAAAAGGATCAGATATTAAAATTTA
>NW_023458556.1:49745058-49749775 GCF_013731165.1 Rhagoletis pomonella | reverse complement strand
GAGAAGACCGTAACAGCAACAGCAGCAGCAAATGAATGAGATGTTGGTTGAAGAGAAGATGCATGAGTATGTATGTATGAACCAGGTAATACATTGAAGGCACCGGAGTGCGGGTGGAATGCTAGCGACGTACTCATGTATGTATGTATGAGCGTTTGCGGCTATTTTGGCGCAGCGTGAAGCTGCTGTACTGCTTTCACTGGAGTTGCTCTAATTCAACCAAAAGCTTAAAGAAGTTCAGCTTCCTTTGGAGGTGCTTATAACGGAAATGAAACGTTCAATAAATAAGTAACTAACCTAATAATGATGCCGTTAAGAGGCATCGAACATACTAAGTATGAATATCTGAAAGTACATACTGCAATAAGGTTAAAAAGGAGTAAATGGCCTTAGCGCGAATTCCATGTAAAAAAATAAAGTAAAGTTGAATATGTAAATATGTACATACATAGTAATTCCACTGGTTAATTGATATGAAATGGGGTATGTTTTTGAGATCTCTACAGAATGCTCCTCCCATGATTTCGAGGTAGAAGTATCAATATTTATAATCCCAGGATGACAAAGTTATAAAGTTACTCCAGGATCTCATACCGCAAGCTAGCAGCCAAAAATAAAACTAAAAAAAAAAAAACAATTTTGAATAGAGCGGTTAATCGTCTGACAACGATAATGACTGAGGCCATCGAACTATCATGCGCTTACACTTGCTCAAATATATATTTCATGAGATCACGACTTGTGACCAACGTTACATGCACAAAATACTTAGGTATGTAGGCCTCTTAAAATGGTGAATGAAATCTGGAAATTAAAAAGTTTAAGAAAAAGTATGTCTTCGAAATGAGAAGGTAAAGGGATCCCACGACAGCCAGTTATACGCGCTCCAACGATGGGGTTTTACTCAACTAGGGGCTGTTGTTTCGATATTTACCTGTTTAAATCTGCGAATTCTACGAACATTTGGGAAGCAACCCTGCTGCTCCAGGGAAGCAACGAGCCCCCATTGTCTTCGCGGCAACTCACTTGAGCATGAGGTTAACTTGCATCACTAGACAAAGGTCATTGAGGCATCCTCTCTTTTAGAGGTACTTAAACGGTGAACTATGAATTATTTGAGTTGTCTGTCAGCAGTCGTTAGTAAGGGTGGGTAACTCTGTAAATTTTGGTGTGCTGACTCAGTAACTCCAACTCACTTTAATGAGTCAGCACAGAGAGCAGGCACAAGTGTGCTATCGCACAATTGGTATGTGCATCGAAATTATTGACGATGTTAGTAATCGAAATCGATTTGGAAAAGGTTATCCTTAGCTTCTATTCGTAGCTGGTCGGCAAAATTTTAGAAAGCTGATTCCCTGCAAAAATTGCGACTACTCCATGCATGCGTGTAAAGAGTACTCCCTAAGGACCAAGGAGTACTCCAAAATTAACCACAATTCATATAAAAAATATGGTCCAATTAACAATGCGATGTCCTAGGGCAGGACCATATACTCCATCCCCGAATTACATCAGAGTATCACAAAACTACTCCAACAAATTAACAATGGCATTGTTGCTATATTTTTTCGTTTGTACACGCTTTAGTTCTTCACTTCTCAAATACTTTTTCGAAATTAATAAAAACCAAGACAAAAATTAAAAATTATATGTTGCCTCTGACGGTATTCGAACCCGAACATGCTGGGAGCTAAGAACTAACAGCGAGCATCTCTACACGTTCAGCCACAGCCAGACATGCAAATGTGCTTTCAAATGCTCAACTTCAATCACGTTTCGTTAAAACACGAGCAGTGATCGGATAACAAACAATAAGCTAGCGCAGAGACACCAGTTGGTCCGCTACAGTATGACAGAGGAACACTTTTGTAAGTACTCCAATTTACCACAAATAGACTACATGATCCAACGATTTTTGCAGGGTTTCAACTGGTGAGTTCATTTGCGAATAAATTCCCTACTTAGTTTTGCTTGAGAGTTGTCACATAAGAATCTGTTAAATGGGCTATGCATGTAAGCGGTTACCCAACGCATAGCACTTCACATGTAGAATTCTGTTTGGTTTTGACTTTTACGTAAAAAGGGTATAGCAGTGCAAGTATGCATAACTGGGCTATTCGCCTTGCTTGTTAAATTTGGTAGTCGTATATTCAACTGATGGTAAGTCTCGTGATGCCATCTATTATGGTACTTTTTGGAAGATCGTATTGTGTGAATGTGTCAGCTCATCAATTGAGTTACCACATCGACACAGTTCTAAACAATGTAGCCGAACCGAGCTATGCAAGTGTCAGCACATCAACTGAGTTACCATATCGACACTGAAGCACACTGAGCTATACATTGTCAGCACATAAACTGAGTTACTGAGTTACAAATTTTTTCAGAGGTGAGTCTGATCGTGCGGCACATTTCTAAGAGTCAGCACAGTAACTCAGCACAGTGCTGAGTTACCCACCTCTAGTCGTTAGCAATTTTTCGAGAGCACACTTCGAAACAAAGAAGAATTCTACCTCTCAAAAATTCCTCAGCCACCAGCGGGAGTTTCACTGAAAGAAAGCTGGCTCACTCTTGAGTGTTCTGGAGCAGTGGTTGGCAAAGTGTCCTTACTCTTACGTCAATGCCTTCGGCACGCCCACAAATGGAGGGCGTTGTATTGCTACCCAAGTTGACACTTAGGATTCAATTAGCGCATAAAATCTTAGTATTGGTGGACTTCCCGTGGACAATGATATTTTATTATACCGTAGCCTACCTGTCAAACATCCCTGAAATTTAATCAAACCATTTAGAACTGTTTATGGCATTTTTATATGTATAAATCCGCTAAATAATTCCTTTTATTCTCCCGCAAGTTTTATGTCTTAAAGAAGTCAGACCTTGGCATTCGAACAGGAATTGTAATACTGTTTCTTCGCTGCAACTAAGTCGCCGCTGCGGCATATTCTGCTGTATGGAAGACTTATTCTACCAGCATGTTTTCGTAGTGGCCAATGACCGGTGATGGTCGCTACAATTCTAAATACTGCTACCCATTATCTTCTTAGCAGCTCTGCTGTTCTTTTCCTGCTGAAGTCAGTCAAAAGCTCTCATGCTATTTTGCTATTTTGGATCTTTGACCACCTCCTCATTGCTACTTTCCGAGGTGCAAGTGGATTTCTGTTTGTATTTGCTTGAGAGGATAAGCCAGTATCCCCGCTACAGATTCATCCAAAAAAGCTCCCACCTTGGCCAGTTCGTCTTCTCTTGTGTTGCCTTCTATTTTCTTATGGCCGGGAACCCAGACAAGCAAGATGGAGATTAACTGGGACGCTGAGCGTGGGTCCATCTTCAATTCTTTGACCAGCTTAGGATTTGCTTTATAAAAGCGGGGTACATCCACATCACAAGTTTCGGTGTTAAACCTCAGTTTCTATTGAAGATCCGCTTGTGTAGTCTACCCAGAAGTTTCTCTAGGATTTCACTTATCTACATACCTATCAAAACATTGTCAGCATACGGAACTACACTAACTCCTCCTAACGTCTAAAGTGTACTACTTGAAGTGCAATTATTTTTCAATGAATCCCTCTACTTCATGTAAAGCTGACTCCAGCGATTTTTCTTTGATGTAAGCGTGTTGCGCTGTTGGTAGGGATTCTTTTCCAGAGAAAGATCTTATACATGTGTGTATCTATTAGCCTTTCCGGTGCTTTAAGAACAAAGGAAGTCAGGCTTAGAGGTTTTAAATATTTCGCCGTTTCGCGGTTTTTCCTAACAGGTTTTGGTGAACAGTACTCGCCTCCAGCTCTGAGGGCGAAGTTCATACTAATACAAGATCTATATAGGGTTTCAAGTAGCGGTGCTAGGTGCTCCTTTACTTGCTCTAACTGCCGAAAACTGGGCTCGAACCCAGACCTGCGGAATGGTAGCGCGCAGTGCTAACCACAACACCACAGCGGCCGCCTTGGACCTAAAGTACTCGTTTAAAAAGTTTCCTTACGCTATTTCTAAGAGTTCTAAGCTCCCCATTCCTCCAGGACGGGGATTTCTTCTTCATGACACTCAGTGGTATTAATCTTTCATAGGCTTTGGTCATCGCCCCCCATCTAATTTACTTATACTTCGATATATCTCATCTATTGAGGTAATGGATTCACCGTTATCTGAATTTAAGAAAATTTGGATTTTTATGTCAGTGCGCCGATTTTTAAGATTTTTAGATTTCAGTTTTTAGTGTAGCAATTTACAGTAAAATCGGAGCAAAATAGGTACTTTGTGTCATATTTTATATGAGGCTCTTTCTCCCGAACTTCATTACTTGTTTTTTAGGATTATGATGTTCTTCCAGCAAACTTGAATTTAAAATATTTAACTACATACTTACATTCATTAAAAATTTACAAATGCATTCACCAACATACCTATGCGTGATCGTACAAAAATACCAAGAAGAGGCAATCAATTTATTGAACATTTTTACAAAAGCCTAACAAGTTTCATTACAAACTAACTTCCCATCTCTGCATCGTGTAACTTCATTAGCCTTCAATTGTATTCAATAACAATTTAAAGTGATTCTCGTCGTGTCACTTCCTCCCGCAAGCTGTAGTGAACCGTAACGCGCGACAGTGGTGTGGCAAGGCCCAGTGTTGCCAGGAATTCAAAAATAAAAATGCTATATTGGCCAAATAAAAAAAGCTAAACAAGCTAAGTGGCCAAAAAGAAGGCTAAAAAA
>NW_023458556.1:49730948-49744958 GCF_013731165.1 Rhagoletis pomonella | reverse complement strand
GTAACTGCATAGATACATACATATGGCCATAGGTCTATATATACATACTATTTTTACACTTGGGCGACAACACAATCGCTTGTTAACTGATTTGCATTTTTTATGGTCAGTTATAAGTTGATTAGGTGTGCGATTGGTCGTCTCGAAAATCTTTTGATTGATTATTTGATCTATGTTGTGATCTGACTACCGATTGTAATCTAAAGAGCCACATATGTATCTATGTAAATACGAATTATACTAAAAGTTTGTAATGCCATCTCAATTAATCAATATACTGGCAATTCATGGCCATTGTATGTGTAATTTTATTATTGTCATTACTGGTTATTCCATTACTGGTTGTACAGTGGATTTGAAGACATGAAAATTAAATACCTACGAGTAAGTATACTCAATATGTATAATTTGTGTACAAATAATTGTACATACATACTTTTGTATATTGTATACATGTTTTTACTCATATAGGTACGGGGACCATCCGTTCTTTATTACACGGGGCAGTCCCCTTTCTTTGGTCAATTGTCCTGATAATTTATTTATTTCATACGGGACTCCAAATGTTCTGTATTTTTTTTAATGTCCCGGTTGGGATATTCGGTTTTTGGCGCCTTAGCAGCTCATAAAAATGACAAGCCTTTGAACCAGTTTTTATTTTTAAAGCTGGGCGCTTGTGATTCGAATCGAGAAGGACATACATATGTATGTACAAACATGGTTTCTGAAGTTATAATTTTGCGTAGAAAAACTGGGTATTTGTGAGTATGATTCGAAATTAGACGTTAATGATCATTTTTCAAATTTCTAACAGAAATTTCATTAGTATTTAACTTTTCAAAGGTTTCCTTCAGCGCATTTCATATTGAATATTCTGTGTTGAGCAAAGCATATTGAACAGGTGGCAGCAGTATAGTAGCAGCTTTTAATTTTGTCGAGAATCTCGTCTCTAAATTGTAATTTTTGTTTACATTTTAATCTAATATTTCAAACTTTGTTTACGTATGTATATGGATTCCAAATCCAACAAAAAAATACACATGGGTTGCTGGTTTTTCTCGGGTACTATTACCTGTCCAATGTGCCGTGATGTGGAGGCAATTTTTAAATTTTGCGAGGAGAGAAGTCATTGATTGGGCTAAACTACGCCAAAACAATTATTTCTGATTTATGAGGGATTGTATCTTCAACATGAGAAACTCCAAATAAGAAAGTTATCTTGAGAATGTTGTAAAAGTAAAGAAGTTTGCAAAGATGGAAGGGAAGTGGAACCTTCGAAAGGTACGCTTTGCAATTCAGCTCGTTCCGAATGTTAACACCGTGCGACAAAAACCAAAAATTTTTAAAACACATGAAAAAATCAATATATTCTCAACACCATATGTATGTATAACTGCATTTTTCATTTTTCTCTCTGACGTCAGAATTTTTTTCTAAAGGACTTTGAAATTTCCAGAATATGATTGAATAAAAAAAATTATTTAAAAGATTTGGTGCATTGTAGAGTAACATTATGGATATCAGTTAAAAGGAAAAATTCTGTAGAATTAAAAAAATAATAATAATTTTTTGTTGCACCAGGATGAATAAATGTCCTTTTAAAACCTTATCCTTGAATATCCTTGGAAATTTCCAATATTTATTTTTGAAAAAAATATATGTCAGGGACTAATATGTAACTACCACATCTTTCTTTCTTAGTTTTAGATACAAAAATTTTACACTTCTCTTTATAAGATATTGCTAGTTACAATATACATAAATGAATATTCTAGAATCATTACACTGTACAGCACTCCGCTGGGTATTGGACCAAACCAATTTTTTTTTAAGAGATTGAGTCATAGGTAAAAAAGTAAGATATGGGCCTTCGAAGTTCGAAATGGGATCTTTGGTAAAAAATATTTTTTTATTATTATATGTTAATAACTAAAATATCAAAAACACAGTCGTTGACCGCCTTTTACTCTTATTTAAATGGTTTATAACTTTTTTTTTCAAACTTATATTACAAGTGCTATAAGGGGGCAAAGGTCGGGTCTTCGAAAAATTAAAAACCTTATATTTCAAACAATTGTGAACCGATTTTTAAAAAGTTGGTATCGTTGTAAACGTGATTAGACCCCTTCTTCTCTTCTGATATGCATATTTAAAAGGAAAAAATACCATTTTTTTTTAAATATTTTAAACAAACAAGTTACTAACCGATTTTTAAAACATTGATATCGTTGTTAACGCAATCAAATCTTTTTTCTTCTGGTATGCGTATCTGTATACTTCCTGTATAAAAATTTGAGAAAAAACACGTAAAAGGAAAAAATACATTTTTTTATAAAAAAAAAAAAAAAAATATTAACAAAGAAACTACTAAAGGATTTTTAAGAACTTAGTATCGTCGTGCGATTTAACCCCCTTTCTTCTAGTATGCATATTTGTATACTTCGTTTATAAAAATTTGAGAAAAAACACTTGAAAGCAAATAATACCTTTTTTTATAACGAAAAATATTTTAAACAAAAAAATTACTAACCGATTTTTAAAAAATTGGTATCGTTGTCAAGGCTACCAGAAAACTGCATTTTTTTAGCCCAAAAATTTCGTTTTATATACACAAAAAAATATTATTAAAAACATTTTTTCCCTCTATATAAACTCCTGCCCCTAGATGAAAGGCTGGCTCCGCCCTTTTATACAAAGCAATTAGAGTATTTAAACCATACTTACGGTCAGTTTGTTCTTTTAGAGCACATACATGGTTCCATAATAATGATTCCAGTATCTTCATTTATGTATATTGTAAATATCAATATCTTATAAATAGAAGTGTAAATTTTTTTGTATCTAAAACTAATAAAGTTAGAAGGAGGAAATTCGAGAATGTGGTGGTTAACATATTGGTCCTTGACATATAATTTTAAATGGACATTTGCAATACTTATTCGTCCTGGTGCACCCAAAAATTATATATTTTTTTCTATTCTACAGAACTTTTCCTTTTAATTGATACCCATATTGTTATTCTACAGTGCACCACATCTTTTGAATAATTTTTTTATTCAATCATATTCTAGAATTTTCAAAGTCCTTTAAAAAAAATCCTGACGTCAGAGAGAAACGCAGTTTTAATATATTTGGCCCACAGTTTTGTGAATATATTGATTTTTTCTTGTGTAAAATTGACTGTCGCACGGTGTAATCACTGCATTGTGCTTGGCCGGTAATCCGAGTCCGAAAATAATCCGTTAAATACCACTCGTGCTTCAATATTTTCCTCATGTTGCCCTGCCTAGGATTATCTATTTGTAACAAATTTTGCGAGGTAAAAATCGCAAGCACAAAGTACAAAGCTACGCAAAAATATTATACATATATGTGATGCTACAGCTAAATACATATTTACGCGCTGTTTTCACAAAAGATCGAAAAACATATGCCAAAGATGCTGTTTCAGGGCTAATAAGCTTTATTTATTTATAATTCTGTGACTAGCACTATTAAATAATTCATTGAATTGTTGTGCTAGGATTAAGTATCAAATAAATCAAATCAAATCAAATCTAGGTTTATTGAAAAAAGCTTTAATAAGTAAGATAATGCTGATATCACCTTATATGAATTCGCCTTGGGATAAATTGTATTTTTATACAAAAAAAAACAATAAATTTAATTTACGTGAATAAAATATTCAACAAAAACTTACATAGACATAAAACTGGACCCGAATCACAGCATCCATGATCGAATGAAACTATGCGAATCGAATGAAATAAAATGACTGCTGTTTTCCCTCACCACCAAATGCTCAAAAAGAAATTTCGTATAATATTTGATTCGATCACGGATACTCTTATTCGGGCAATGTATTAATTTAATAGGAGGGAACCTCAAACAATTATTCTCCGCCACAAAATTTTTTGATTAATATTAGATTTAAAATGGTTGAAGTTTGCAGCCCATTTGTTTGGCAGTCCGCCACACAAACGTATTGCAAAAGAAAAATATTTACATACAACACATAAATACAGCTTATAGAGATGCAATTTCGCTTTTAAATTAGTTATGATCAGGGTTAAGTTTTTCATTTTTATTTAAGATGTGTTCGATGACAATATATGTATGTTCAGTTAAATCTCTTTGCTTTCTTTCCGAGAAATATTGGTACATTTTTAACATTTGCTGGCAAAATTCGTAGAAAATATAATATAGCTAAAAATTTGGTAGATCCACCAATAAAGCGGTAATGTCCGTGCACCGCTACTGCCTTTTAATTGTCTTACAAAAGACTTTCAACTATCTTAGCTAGAATTGCTCTGTAAAATTTGTTTCTCTTTAATAATTACAGCATAAATCCAATTGAATTGGCTTAAGTTTAATAATTCTTGGATTTCGCTGAAAAGTTTATTATTTAATAAAAATATTTTGGCGCTGACACTTTTGCTAAGTGTTTGGTCGCGCTTCTATTCCAATTTTCGGTAAGCATCTTGATGTTATTACACAAATGGAGGGACCTACAGCTTTACGCCGCCTCCGAATAGGCAGTCAATTCGATTTTTTATGAGAAGCTATTTTTCTTGGCGGAAATACACTCGGAGGTTTGCCATTGCCTGCCGTGGGACGACCGCTGTTAGAAAATACGTTTTCTAATTTAGATGTTGCTCGTACCAGGAATCGAACACAGGTCCTAAGGAAGCATAAATATTTTTAACCCCAATTTATGTAAAACAATCGCACTGTGCGGCGCTGATCGATGACTATAAGTGCCAAACTGCTTTAGTGATCAAAATATCACTTCTTCGTTCGTGTTAACTTTCATCTGGCCCGCAGATATGGTATCGCCGTGCTTTAATTCAGATATTAGTCGCATTATATTTACGACTGTCAAAATTAACAAATGATAATGATCAATTAGGAATTCATAATGACCGTCCTGCTCTGTTCCGCGAGAGCACTCATGTGATGACCAAGCATTTAAAATTTATGTAATTTTTTATTGGTGCTGACAATATTTGAAAGAGAGATCTCCGGCTTTTATTGCCAATATTGCACTACTTGACGATCTTGGCAAAAAAGCGATAGTGTTGTCGGTGGCCGAATGAAGACTGGTTTGGTATGTTGATGTTTAAAATAAGATTTCGACATTTAGCATAGCAAAAATCGGTATTTTTTTTTAATTATCATCGGCGCCTTCCTAGAAAATAAGCGGCTCTTTTTGTCTTTGCTGGTTGCGCTAATCTTTGCCCGTTGTCATCTGCTAAGAATCGGCGAGTTCACTGACGCTTACTGTTGATTTAGATTGGTTAGGTGAGTGTAATGTGTGTTTGCGTCACTGCATGAGTAAGTAAGTGTTTGGGATCGTATTACTACAATCGAATTCTAGCTCGTCGTTTGTTATTGTCTGAATATGGAATAGTTTCAAAATAATTATATTCACTATTATTAATTTAGCATTTTATTAGTATGTCGTTTTTTTATTAATTTTCATGTCATCTTTTCATCGTACTACTTTATTTTTATGTTGCCATTTTATTATGTATGTATAACCTGATCAGTAGTTTTGGTGTTTAGTTATTTCACATCGATGTGCCCATCTCGGAGCGCGTAATTTGATCCAACACTTAATTGCTAATAAATTTGGCGCCTCTATTGGCGCTAGACGCCCAAAACCTTCGCATAGTTTGAGTATTCGCTGTTTTTGTTTTGTTGTTGCTTTCATTGTCATCATCGTCAATTTTTGTTGTTAGTGTATTTTTGTTGTCTATTAGATAAAAGTTTAACTTTAATATTTCGTTTAAATATTTAATTTAAGTTTGGAATTTTAATGTTTCTGAAGGAACCTTGAATTGTGAGTTATCGAAATGTATCTACATATTTTCGTTTAACTTTTGATAATACATACTTAGATGTTTGTACTGATTATGGGTGCTCAACTAAAATGGCTACACACTTTAGTGATTAAAGTGCAATAAAATGTATGAATTATGACCGAATTATTTTAGGTGGAGACATATTGGTTCGGCACTTACTTACACAACTTCAGAAGAGCGAACTTCTTGGATTATTATAGGTGCAATACATAGTCGTGTCCTTGGATGACGCCGCACAGTGTGCCGTGCAGAACAAGCTAGGTAAACAAACTTATTTAAGAATATTTTTGGGGTGTAAGCAGGACTGCATATCTACATATACATATATGTATGTATATTAAAAAATTTCGTTTCGTTGATTACACCGGTACACAAAAAAATCGAGTGTGCTTTTAAACAGACCCACCTACCTACATGTATTTCGAGCCGCTGAATCTGAATCTGAGGTCCGTTTGACTCGCACACCTCCAAAATTTCGAAAATTGGTTAAAAGTTTAACTAGCGAAAACTTTATTTTGTAAACCAAGAAAACCCTTTATGAAATTTTGGATTAGCACTGAGTGAATAAACAAAATTTTGTACCTTTCCGGCGAAAACAAAAATCTTTCCTTTAACCGGAAATATGTAAATTAAAGAAGGTGAGTGCGAAAGGCACTTCGGCCGACTGGTTAATTTTTTAAACAGAGCTGTCAAATTTAACTAAAATTTCAAAGGATGGACGCATGCGCAGTGCCCGACGTTAGTATTAGAACTACTTTTTAGCTGATTTGGAGCGCTCGGTGATTCGCTTTCGGAGTTGATGCCGGTCAACTACCAAACAGCTGCGGCAGAGGATTTCGCGCACGGCCGTTGTATTGGGTTTAAGCGGCGGCTTACACATCGTATCCGCCCTGCAAGATTTTGTTGCTAAGCGTCTTCTACAGCTCTTTCAGCGCGTGGCTGGTGTTGCCAAGGACACGGTTGGTGATGTGGTCCTGGTAGTTCGCCGCTTGCAAGCCTTGGGGGTGCGGGCTATTGTCCGTGGGACGGTATTCTTTCGCGCTGGTTGCGGCGCCTGATTGTCTCGGTTATGTATCTTGTTCTGCCCATTGCTTCGCTTGTTGTCGGGCGTCTTGCCTTCAGTGGGGCCTTTCTGGCAGATATGCGCTGCTTGGATTGCCTCTTCCGTTGGCCCGGAAAAACGAGAAGCACTTGGGTACAATATTTAAACGGGAAGTTAAGACTCTTAATATGCAGGAGGTAAGTATGTGTATCATTATTTGTAGCGCTTCGTTGGAAGAAAGCACTGTTTGACCAGTGGGCGGGTGATAACTTCATTTTGAGTACGGACTTTCACGACACGTATGTGGTTATCAGGGCCGTGCGAACTTTTCAATTCATTCCAATCGCCACTTGGAAGAGGGGGGAGCGAATCTTCTTTAATCACGACGGGGTCACCTGGCTGAAGATCAAGTTGTAGGGTTTTTACTTGTATCTCTTCTTAAGATCATTTTAGGTTGACCTCTTTCCAGCGTCGACTAAATTGGTGGTGAGGTGATTTAACTTTCTCCCACCGGTTTGGTAGAGGGAGCTCTTCCGCATTAGCGTCGGGAATGGTCAATAGCGGTGAACCTCGAATGAAGTGACCCTGAATAAGTGCTGCCATATCAGTGGGAGAAATTGCGGGCAGAGGCCTCGAATTGAGGACTGACTCAGTTCGCACCAGAAGCGTCGTGAATTCTGCGAAAGTAAACTTGTGGTATGCAGCGGTTTTTTTTTTTGAATTTTATAGCTTTTCGTTGCAGATTCCCACAGGCCGCCCGTGTGGGGACGCTGGGTGGTACACTTTGCCAATTGATGCCTTGCATTTATTTTTTGACAATGTCTGCGGAACGGTCGTTTAGGAATTTAACGAAGTCACGTTTTGTTGCGCGCTAAGCGCCAATAAACGTTTTCCCATTGTCGCTTATCATTTTTGAAGGGAGCCCTCGTTTGCCAACGAAGTGGGCAAATGCAGCTCGAAACGCCTCGGTGGTAAAATCCAGACAAACACTCATTTGATAAGGGTGGTTGATCTTAGCGCCGCTGTTTAAATTTGGAATGGCCACTGCGATTGTGGAGAATTTCGTTTACTTGGGAATCAGAATTAACACCGATAATAATATCAGTACGAAATCCTGGAACGATGAGCTGTATGAGCTTTACAACGACATGGAAATAGTGCAGCAGCTCCGCTGGCTTGGGCATGTCGTTCGAATAGACGCCGACGTTCCAGCTCTGAAAGTATTCAACTCGGAACCCGCTGGTGGTAGGTAGCAGATGAAGAGGGAGGCTCCCACTTCGAAGGAAGACCAAGTGGGGAAGGAATTGGCGTCGGTTGGCACAGAAGAGAAAAAGCTGGCGTGTATGTTGAACGCGGCCGAAATCGCGTAGGCAGTTCGAGCGTCAAAGAAGCAGAAGAAGAAGAAAGATTTGGTGGGAATTTCCGAGCTTGCTTTAAAATATATACTCGTATGAAATTTGTATTCGCATTTATTTATTTACATAGGTTCTTAGTTGAATATATGTGCAAACTTAAAAAAAATTTTGGAAAGAATGCTACTTAAACCGAACTAATCTTGCTTAAATTGTAATTAGTGTAACAAATATAGTCAGTTTGCCTTGAAAATGTTCACATGTATGTAAATGCTCCAGTGTAAAACATTATACCGTCGCTTGGCGCGCAATACCTCGCAATTTATTTTGGTTACCCCGTGTCAGTGTTTCGGGAATTGGAAAAAGTGTTCACACCTTAGTTGTGATTCGGTGGCAAGTAGTTCTGCTGAGTTTTGTCGTCAGCCACTGAATGTGAGTCCGCGGCATAATCGGCGCCTGAGCCACCCAAACTGCCTATAGCGGAAGACACAGGAATCGAACCTTCGTTTGATAGATCGCTTGAGCCACCTAAAGCGTCATATTTAGCTAAGAAGAAAAAAAGGATTTCTTAAAGTAATTTTCACTTAAGCAACGCTGATGTTTTAGCTCACCTTGAATGGTGTGTTGTGCGTGTATTGCCTCCTCAGGAGTTTTGTACTTAATAAAGTATACTTCTGGCTTATGGACGATGGGCGCTGGTGTAGCCACTTCCGCGCTAACATCCAGGACGTTTGCCTTCTTGGCCAACACATAAATAGCCGTCTTATCCTCCACCGGCGCAACATTGGCAATAATCTTAGCTTTATTCACATTCGATGTAGGCGTATTAATGAACACAACGTTGTAGTTCTTGCGGGGCTGTCCAATATTTATATAGCGCACAATTTGCTGTTCATCATAATCCTGAGGGGCAGAGTGCAGCCAGAAGTGTTTAGTCACTATTGGTGGTTGGTCGACAAAGTTCGATGCTTTCTGGGTGTAATGCACTGATTGCGTTTTGCCAGACACATAATCCGCCTGATACCTGTTGCCTGTTGATGAACTGCCAAAATCGCCGGAACCACCAAAGCTACCAGAGAGTGCGCCATAACCGCTCAGGGAGTGCGAGGGCGAGCCGCCGCCATAGCTGCTGCTGCCACCACTGAATCCATGGTTCTCCACGTTACTGGAACTGCTAAAACTACTGCCGCCAGCAGAACCACCAGCACTGATTGGAAAGGCGGGCGCTGCGTTAAAATAGTATTTGCCCGTGGTTTCCGGTGATTGTAATGAGTCCCCACCAGCGCTGCTGTAGCCAGGCTGGTAGCGGTAGCCAAGACTGACATCTGGATGCGCCAGTGAAAGCTGAACATAAGCGGCAAAGCTGGCGAGTACCTGTTTAGAATAGAAATACAAATATCAGTGGAAGTGCACGAAGTTTGCTTTTCACTTTCTTGCTTAGACGCTTATTTACTTTTATGTCTTTTAAGCCAAACTGAAGCAGGATTTAATAGAATACATTTTTCTTTAGTTTTCGTGGAATTTTTCTGTTTCACTCACCACAAATTTTTTCATTTCACTTAAATTGTACAAAATTCGTTCGACTGAAATTTAATTGCTCTCAAAACTCCCTAACTCCGACGAATATAAAACCAAACTGATATCCGTCTTATAATCCCCACACAATTTTATATCAAAAACTCACTTTTGATAGATCTTTGTAGCAAATCGCATTGGACACATTTTAGCCTGGTTTAATTAAAAACAATTAATTTGTGGTGTTAAAAAGTGGACGATTTGCAAGTAAGCATTGTGAAACTATAAAAAAAATCCGGCTGGGAATTATCGCATTCACAGAAGGTGCTAATTGCACGAGCCAATCCGGGACCATAATGCTAAAGTATGTTCATTAGGGTGGTCCACAAATGCATGCGAAAACTTGGTTTTTCCCATGGAAAACTTTGACCGCTTTGAGGGCTCTTTTTGATTTCAAAATGAATAAAACAGTGTTAATATTTTTTCGGTATAGAACAACCCTAAAGGTGAGAGCATTAAAATTCCGACTTAACTTTTTTTGGATCCCCTAACGCTTTTTTCATTTTTATCCATACATTAGGGAGGGCAATTTTTTTTACTATGTGCGTATAACATAGGTACGGTGACCATTAATATATTTTGAAAATGCAGGACAATTTTTCAAAAAATTTACCTACATACAATTGCGTAGTATAAAAATAACAAAAATATACGACATATATACATTCCTCTCCATTTGAATAGCGCACCCTTTTTTTGATTTTCTACCATACAAAGTATGCTTGACAACATTTTATATGGAAGAAAATGCGCAGCACAGTCAACAAAAAAAAAAATTTCGCCCCTATGTTTATTTTTTTAATATTCAAAAATTTTTTAAATGGGATGTAGACGTAGAATATGCTGTATTTTTATAAAAAGTTAATGAATATTAAACAAACAAAAGGAAAACTGTACCTACTAATTATTAAAAGGATGCGCTATTCAAATAACGAAGAGTGTATTTTTCTTAATTATTAATCCAATTTTAAACCTTAAACATAAATCACATTTGCTTCATTGGTATTAATCTGTTAGTAATGAATATTTACAAAATTATAATAAGGCATATTACATATTACTTTACACGAAATATGAACCTCTGTAAAGTAAATTTTTTAGGCAAACTTTGGGTCGTTGAACACGAAAAAATACCCATGGTTTCAAAGAAGTGTTTTCGAGATTTGTTCGAAAAACTTATTTTTAGTACTTTTTCAGTTATTCCTCAATATCTCGTGAAACGACAAACAGTTCGAAAGGTATTGATGGGCTCTTTGCAAAAATATATATTTTTTGTGCAGATTGTCTTCCGTAACATCTACATTTGTCATCAGATTTTCATTTACTGTAAAAAGAAAATGATTGAAATTTCAATTTTTCGATTTTGGTCGCTTGTAACACGAATAATTTTCATCGAAATCGGCAAAGTCATATATTTTTGTAAGAGGACTGTAGGTCGCTTATGTTGATTGGATAATTTTTTCATGAGATATTGACGAATAGGTTTGTAAATGTACCAAAAACACGTTTTTCAAAAAAATTACGAAAGCGCTTGTTTGAAAGGAAAATTCGCTCGGAAAAAAAATTTTTTTTTTCTTAAGCGATTACCACAAAATTTGTAGAACAGTTTTATCGATATATTTGATGCTGGTCTTCAATTTCTCGTCATCGATTGTCCATAACCGTACAATATTTAGAACGCATTGACTAGTTGAACCTTCAAAACCAGCTTACCCTTTTGTAGTTATCAATTAGTTATCGACACTGCTTTTATTTCGATAAGGAAAAGTTAATTTTAAAATATCGAAGAAAATGCGGGACAAAGGCAGGACACTTGGAAAAAATCAGTACATTTTGGGAGTTTTCTGTTTTGAAAAACTATGCAGGGCAGACCTTTAAATAACAGTACGGTCCTGCAAAAAACAGAACGGATGGTCACCGTAAGCATAGGAGGATTCTACGTGTAATTCTAAGCAAATTTGCCGAAGACATCATGGGTCAAAAATGAATTTCGAAATTTACGGAAAATGCATATCAATGCGTTACACAAATCCTTCAAACACTCACAATGAACATTTCAGAAACAACAAATACCAAACGAATATCTCTGGGTAGAATTATATCCCAAGGTTTTATGAGGGCTAAATTTTTATTTAGAATTAGGGACTTTATAAGCGATTGTTTTTTGTAAAATTCAATACCAGAAGAGTCAGTAGTCTAAAGTAATTAATTGTGAGTCCATATATGTACATGCATATGTACAATAGTGTTTGCTTTTGTTAAAAACTACCGAGGTCAATTCTAAAGTTCTAAGTACTATCTAACATTCATTTAAATTTTTGTATATTTTAAAACATTTGTATTTATTCGTTTTTAGAGGGTTGGCAAGCTTTTCGAGATTCTAATCGCCTTCAAAATTGGGAATACAAAAAGGCTCTGGTGCATCTACAGGCGATCTATGGAATTTTTCCCTATTACAAAGTTAGCGTTGAAAATCGGTGAGTATATTTTTGATATATGCATGTATATATGTTTTGAAACCAGACTGTAAACATATTTCACTTACCCAATAGAATATGGTTTATGATAGCACATAAATACGCATTCTTAACTTTTTTAGGTTTAATAAACCCCATGAGTATATCATCACATTGGATGAGGGCGAAATTGGTTTACCTGATCGTTATTTCTACAGCATTGATCAAAACGACGAGGTAAATTTAAACATATTTCAATATGAATATTTTTGTGTAGGTATATTTTTTTTAGCCACTGGTTTAGAGATCAGAGTCCAATATAAATTCATAGTATTTACCATTCAGCAGTGTAAGCTCGATACATTTTTTATTTATCAGTGCTGTTATTTGGACTGAAGTTGTTGATTCAAAATAATTTCACTTAATCTAGTGCGAAAAGTGGCAAGGGAATGGGGATGTTTTTCAAAAGCAACCTCATTAGTATTTAAAAAAAAATGCCAAAGAGTTGGATGTCCACCCAAAAGGGGTTTCCCGCGTTTTTAAACAGTTAAAAAAGGAAGGGATCAAAAAAGAAGTTGTATCCACACTGAAGAAAAATTCAAACATTTGACTAAGGAAATTCGGCAGTAAGATTCACTGTTCAGAGTCTTTTCTGAGGCTGAAGACCTTCAGGTTCCAACCAATTTATTTATTTATTTTTTTTCAAAAATTTATTTCCTTCATAATAGACAACATTTTAGCAAACTTTTCTCGGCTACTCGGACTAGAATTATATGCAACCGATTCTCGAGGAAATTTCGTTCAAAAATTTAAAGCAAAAATGAAAAACTCCCTTGGTTGGCAGGTCATCTGCACTTGTAACAAAAGAAGCAGCTCATTCTGTACATCGGGAACAATCGATTGTGACATATGCCTTATATGCAGGGTTCGGATTTGCCTCATTTTAGCCCCTCGCTCGCTCGTTAGTTTGCTCTGAGCTTGCGCAACTCACGAGGAACAGGCGAGGCTGTTTGCAAACGAGCCCTCGTTTAGTACGAGCGCACGCGGTGAGCAGCCAGCGAGCGAGTAAGCAAACGAGGGCAGCGCAAGAGTAGAGCGGCACGCAAACGAGCACCTCATTAGCTCTGCCCTCGCGAGGGCGTCGTTGCGAGCGAGGCACTCATTTGCAGCAGCAGACGAGTGAGGCGAGTAAACGAGCGAGGCAAATGAGGCAAGCAGATTAGACAGGCAAACGGGTTGTTTGGTCAGCAAAAATGTATGGGATAAAAATTGCATCAACTAAGAATTTGAGTAAAGGATTGTATGCACGCATGCAGATATGTATATACATACATACATGTATATATTTATTTATGTATATATTCTCATGCACAGAAGAATAGATGCGTGCTATTTTGACCAGTTTTACCTACTAGGTAGGCACATACATATGTGCATACATATCTATGTATGTAGGTATAATTTTTTTAATGTTCAATAATTTCTTATAAAATTTCAACTTACACACTAACGTCTCTTTTTATGCGGTTATTTGTTATGCGGATTTGAATTTATGCGGTTTTTTCAAACCCGTTCTTCGCTGTAGCGATTTTGCTTCTTTGAGAGCTTTTATTACTTTTTTTCAATGTGTAAGGGGCAATGCTTCTGATAAATAATTTGTCTTTGTATTCTTACATTCAAGTAATTACTAAGTAATTCGGCTAAGTAACTATGTTACATAT
>NW_023458556.1:49727195-49730848 GCF_013731165.1 Rhagoletis pomonella | reverse complement strand
AATTATAAGAGTACTCAACACATAATTCAGGTTGTAGTAAAATATTTGGTAAGCAATTCAAAGCACTTACCCATGTTAATGGCGAAATCACGCAGCAACAGTTTATAGCCACGAATGATCTATAAATTTGGAAAATACACCAATTCTTAATTTCAAACTTCATAGGTAAAATGCATATGTAGTACATGTAGATAAGTTATTTAAATAAAAACCTAACTTAAAATGATCTATCCTATATACCTATCCATTTTCACTTCATTAATAATGTCTATTGGTTTTTTCTTCTCCAAAGTTTGTAAGGTAAGATAAGATACCGATTCGTATTGCAAGTAGAATTTCATAAGCTACGTCAGATATGCGATAACACGAGGTCCATCTAGCATTACGTACATATCTCAAGAAAATATTATATACTGTTGAATAAGCTTAGCAGAGAAAATGGATGCATTACCGATAAGGTAAGCTTTTAGCAAGCAACGAATAGAAACTCGAACGATCAATAAGTTATTATAAACTCCTTTTAAGCAACGCCTTCAAGAAATCCCTTAGCTGGAGATCAAAGAAAATGGTATTTCATGGCCTTTGTTATCACTGCTATGCTGTAGGACAAATTACTATTCAAAATTAATCCAGTTATAATATACACATCGCTTCGAGTTATTTGAAAAATAGATTATTCAAAGTGAGTTCTGCTTTTTTTTTGCCTGTAAATGTAATTGAAACTCATGCCTACAAGTCCAGACATTAGCTCGGTTCTTGAACAAAAAAATGCGGCTCTTCAAGTGAAGCGGGCAGCGCTGCCAACTATACTTAGGTATTAAGTGCCATATAGAGGATAAAAAAGTGCCAAAATGTGCCAAATTGTTCCATTCTTTGTAATTCTTCCCATTTAGCATAAAAATTAGAAACAAAAGTGGTGCGGTTTGAGCCAAGTTGGCAGCCCTGGAAGCGGGGTGTATAAATAAGAGAAAAGAAGACCCAATGTGAAACAAGAAAAGAAGTCTAAGTTCTGGCAAAGCCGAACATTAAATACCCGTATCACGTAGTATATATGGGTCATTCCATACAATATTTACATTTCTATATTTTTTTTGGGGTGAAATATAAATTTTTACATTCTTTATCGAAAAAAAGAAGACACCATTTTTTTTTATTCCGTCATGATATTCGAAAATCTCGAAAAAAAAATTCCCGAAATTTTGAACTCACAGAGAAGTATCTTTTTTCAATTGTTTGCGGTTAATGAACTTATTTGTCGGAGAAAATAAAATAAAAAAATTTTGCCTTAAAAAAATAGAATTTTTTATTTTTTTTTATTAACTGAATATACCATGTTCGATTTTTATTTTTTTCAGCCTGAATAGTTGTCAAACTTTGTGGAGTACTACTTTATGGAGTTTCATAAAGTTCATACATAAAGTTTATGTATGCAGGTATGAAAAAACTCGTAACTTCTACAGTTTTGGTGTTTCCATTCTCAAATTTTTACAGCGTACTCCAGATAGTTTGACAATTATTCAGGTTGAACCAAATAAAAATCGAAAATGGTATAGTTAACAAAAAAAAAATAACAATAAAAAATGCTGCCCGGATTACCAAGGCATTAAAACTATCGATGAAGTATTGGACGTACCGACACCATATTTTGCTGCTTATGATTTTCCACTAAGGGCCGTTTTCTCAAGTACATATTAATTTAACTGCCCTATAAAAGCAATTTTTTTCTGAAAAATGTGTTTGAAGGGAAGATATTTAAGTTTTAAAACCTACTTGAGAAAATATTTTTTCTGTTAGAGTTAAAGTTTTGCATGACCTATTTGATGCTATTTCGATGAAAAACATGCAGCTTTTGCATTTTTTCTGAATTAATGAAATCGTAGTCGGTACAGCGTAAGTTTTAAACTTTTTAACTCTGTCCGGATTCCAGAAGGATCCGGATTAGACCATACCCGGATTAGTGAAGTTTTACTCTAACCTCTTCTGTACGAATTCTCTCTCATATAAGCAGGGTAGGCAAAAACTCGGAGTTCGAGCGAGCGAGCAAACTCCGACTCAATGCCTCGCAGGCAACGAGGCGCTCGCAGCTCGTACTCGTAGCAGCAATGAGGCGAGGCACGAGAAGTTTGGCTCGCTCGCCAAACGAGCGAGCGCTGCTTGTTTCCTCGTGCTCCTATTAAACGAGCGAGGCTGTTGTGTGTTCCCTCGCTCGCGGTGCGAGGCGAGTAGCTGTCTGATTACTCGCTCTGCTAGGTAAGACGAGTGAGCGACGAGCAAGCGCTCCGAGTGTACTATAAATTACACGCATTTTTGTGCATAAAAATGTGGGAATGTATGTCAATAGATTATGTACGAAAGTATGTCAATAATTGTATGTACATATATGCATATGCATATAAATATGTGAATATTATATTAGGGCAGCATTTAGAACAACAAATAAAATTTATTACATACATAAGCATAGATTATGGAATGAAATATTTTTTTATAGTTATATACATATATGTATGTATATGTACATACGTACATACATACATAACATGCATAGTTATATATGTATGTATGTATGTATGTACATATGCATGTATTTTGCCTTTACAGAGAAAAGTAAGTAACGACCCTACAAGACAGCTGAGTATCATATGAGTACTCATATTATCATTATCCCTAATCACAAAAGTGCTTATCAAAGTCCTCATTTTCGTTCAGGCCATGGGAAAAAATTGAGTACTTTCCCCTCAATGTTGTCATCAGAAAGTCCTCAGTACTAATAGTCAAACTACTCATTTATGCCGTACTACAAAAACAAAAGTGTAAATGTGTGAGAATTTTTGCCTAAAGTGCTCAGCAATGTCTTGTAGGGGAAGATATTATAATCGTTTGTGCCGCAGAAACAAAAAACAAGCACTTGTAAAATAGTTTGCTACTTGTAGCAGTTATGCTGTATACCTGATGAATGAAATATAATGCTTGGTGAAAAAATTTATTTGTGGCCTGTTGTTGAAGGACATATGTATATATATGTACATATGTATGGATATGGAGACATGGGAAATTTGCGTAAACAAAGAGGCTGGTTCACATACAACTTTGCCGTTGCGTTGGCGTTGAATTTCAAAGCCGTCCCATAGCCAAAATTTGCCAACGCTGAGAACAGACAAACACACACACAAAGCAGAAAGATCGCTGCGTCGGTCGCCAGCCGTTGCAAATAAATAAAATTATATGACATGTTTTTTTTCCTTTTAATCAAATGAGGGCAAGAAATATAATTTTTCATGCAATTATTGATATGAAATATTAATTTATCTCTCGTTAATATGTTAATTTAGTGGCCAAAGTAGTCTCTGCCAAGCTTCATTGTAGAACGCATACTTTTAACGTGCGTTCTGTCAAACCAACGCCAACTACAAAGTCAACGCGAAAGTTCTATGTGGACCAGCCTTAATTATCAAATACTGTTTAACACCCCATATAGTAGTTTGTATTATACTACATACATATATATATATGGGGACTGAACCAGGAATATTCATTTGAAAATGCAAATGTCCTACTCATTTAAGAAATGAAAGACAAAATAATGATTTTTATAAATTTTATATGCTCATTTATACATATGTAACATAGTTACTTAGCCGAATTACTTAGTA
>NW_023458556.1:49727019-49727095 GCF_013731165.1 Rhagoletis pomonella | reverse complement strand
GATCAATCAACACCACTTTGTATTGATGCGCCTTGGAATAAGTGTTGATTTTTGATATGTTAGAATTTTTTTTTTT
>NW_023458556.1:49718035-49727009 GCF_013731165.1 Rhagoletis pomonella | reverse complement strand
TACATAAAATAGCCTTTGTTAAATAATGATTCACTATTTCTACGGAATAAAAACGCATGAAATTGATGACTCAAATGCACGCGGCTGCAATTGTCATGGAAAAATGACCAAAGCAGACAAATACCGAATGCCAAGTGAAAATAAATGATCGATAACAGAAAAGTGATAGTTTATTCAATCATGAATGTGGATGCTGAAAGGTATCCAGAAAAATAATTGTACATTTATAGGCTGTAGTTACGTTTATATATATGCATGTGTGCTTATATATATATACATATGTATATCTATGTACATTTACCTAAACATTGAGTATCTACAAGATTTTTTCTTTCTCACAAACAGTACTTTGCGCATGTTTTTATTACGTTATGTTGCTATTACATAAAAATAGTATATTTAATTATAAGCTAAATTAAGCAAAACCCTGTAGAGAAAACGTTTATGCATATGTACATATATATGTAGGTAAACATATAGAATATTGTAAAAGTAACAGAAATTATGCCTACAAGGTGAAGCTCGTGTCTAGAAAAAATGTATTATGTAGGGGGAAAGCATTGCTGGTGTGAAAATGCATATAAGACATTACTAACCCATTACTGGTCATTACCGTAGACAGCGGCGTTAAAAAAATTGAGGAAATACAATCATTTGTTGTTCGAACAGTAACTCTGAGAGTTAGATGCGCTGAACGATCTCCTGAGGTTGCTACTGGAATGATTTTGCCACAGCACGCTTTCTAAAATGTTCATTTGGCTTCCTTCCTTCAATATTTGATGAGATAGCCGCTGTGGCTGAGTGGTTAGAGGTGCGACAAAAACCAAGTTTAATGAATTCAAAAACTAACACACGGCAACACTGATTTTGGTGCGGCCAATGTTAAAGATGATTTTGATAGACTTTTTTGTGCTGATTACGAATCCGTAAGGATAAATTTTCCTTCAGCTTCATATTTTGATAAAAACGAGGTAAAAAAAATAAAAAAAAAACAAAAGACGATAGAACCGTCTACTTAGGCTTGAACTTTTGCCTGCATCTTGACCCTAAGGTCACTTATAGTCATTTATTGAACAATAAAAAAAATACTATATGTCAGGTCAAGGTGCAGGGGTAGTATTTCGGGAGTAATCGAGAGTTCTAGCTTTAATTAAAGCCTAAGAAGAAGGTTCTATCACTTTTTGCTTCTTTGCTAGAGCTTATATTATGTTAACATAATTTTTTTCAAAAATAAATATTACAAATAATCAAGTATACAAATTTAAAAGGACTTTTTCCATCTTGTGGGAGCATAAATATCAATAAGCAGGCGATCTCTTCAAAGTTTTGTGGAAAAAATCACCTGGATGCCAGTTCTCTTTCTATAAAGTATTCCTGATCTTTTGGAGTTCTGCATATTTTCGCTACATATATACTATTTACTCGCTATATTTTTCTTTAACTCCCCTCTTGTATCCCAAACATACATACCTCAATTTCATTGCAATCTCTGTGAGCTCTCACTTTTTGCACGTCTTCATAATTGAATTAATTTTAGATTTTACTTAATCGAGACATTGAATTCCTACTTCTTATCCTCAATTCAACGTTGTTCTTTTGCACGCTGTTGCCGCCATTATTCTTCATATTTCATTGCCACCCATATGCGGCCGCTTTCATTGGCTATGGCAACATGTTGTCTGTTACCGGTCGTTGGTTGCTGTATGTCTATGGCTATCGCCTTCTAGGCTGGTTCGTCGGCCGCTAAGCCTGATTGAGTCTTGCTATTTGTTCGTCCATTGATCCACTTGGGTCTATTTGGCTTGACTGTCACTGCACATGCGTAGACAACTTTTCATGTCCATTCATGTGTTTATAATTCCAAGTGATTGCTGTGCAACTCTCGCTGCGATGTGTTGCAATGCAATTGCGTTTCCATTGCAGTTTCATTGATTTCAGGCAAAATTGGAATGGAATAAGGTTGAAAAGGAAAAATACAAAAATGAGAAATTAGAGAATTGCGGTTATATAAATGAACCAAGGCACATGGTATCTATAGAAAGCAGCAACAAGGTTGCAATTTTGATACTTTTCATTCCAAGTGGTCCATAGTGATTTTGTTTATATTTTACTCTAATAGCCAGTGGGAAGTGGAAATCAACTTTAAATTAATTTTTAACCGACTTCCAAAAAAGGAGGAGGTTATCAGTTCGTCGGAATATTTTTTTATTTTTTTGTATGTTACCGCGTAACTTTGCACCACGTCAACCGATTTCGATAATTCTTTTTGCATCGGAAAGGTAGTGGCTCAGAGGTGGTCCCATACTAATCTGGTTAAGATCTTGAGAGTTGCAAGTCGGTTTTTTTTTTGCTAAAAATTACTTGTGTATTTAATTCTTATTTAGTAAATAATTTTCAGTTTCAATAAACTATTTATTTAAGTGAGTAAAAACTGGTCGTAAAACAGACTAGGCCAGCGAAAGCTTTCATTTGTACTGAGAGCTTTTGAAAGCTTTGGCACGCTGTGTTGTAAAAGCAGGGCTGGTATACAAGTAAGAAGCAGATACACAATGATCAGGTTATTAAACGTGTAACACCTCTGAGTGTGGTTATTCTGATTTAATTTTTATTTAAGTGAAGAGCATAGGTCACTTAAATCAAAATTAAAATTGGTTGATGAAACCAAAAATTCGAAAATTAAAGTAATTTTCCCTTAAATGAATTTGGGGTGAAACTGGCTGTAAGTCTGAGTTCTCTTGTCCTTCTGCACCGTTAAACCAACATTTTTTCTGCCAACTTCCAACTTCCCCCTACGAATGGACCCGGAACGCCAAACGCCTCGCTGAGCTGCTTCCTAGATTTTTGGCTAAGTCTCATTCCACAAGGCGGAAAGGTTTACCTGTAAAGAGATCATTCAAAAAATGTGCTTAATAGCTGATATATTCACTCTGCAAGCCCTTCGCTTTGACCAGTTCAGTCGGTATGACATCTAATTTTGCTATTTAAATATTTGTGTTGGTGAGAGCTCCTTCATGTCTTAGGCGCACTCTGACTTAAAAAAAAACAGATTTTCGACTTTAGTTTTTCGGTAACTGGTCCTGTTTTAGAAATCATTTGCTGTATTGATATTTCAAATGTATTGGCTGGTAATGATCACCTTTATGTTGATGCGTCTGTCTTTATTGTCGTTAGTATTCTTATTAATGTAAATACTCTAAATTGCCCTCCTGCTGATCTACCTGCTGCCTGTCTTGCTTTTAAACTATTCGGATAATCTGTTTTCTTTAGAAAACTCGCTTTCTTAGCCGCTCTTCTACATATATGACAATCGATGCGATGTTTCATTGCATCGGAATTCATAGAAAGTAGTTAATCGCGTGTCTCTTTAATTACAATTCTGATTATTGTGACAAACCCGTTTGCTCATTTGTTCCCTCTTTGGGTATCAGACTAATACAGAAAACGTCAGTGCATTATACATAAAACTTCAAAAAGCAATTAAAATAAATTTCTACATTTTTTTTCTACGCTGACAACAAGTGGTGTCCCAGTGATGTCCACTCTTTTCACTTTTGTTTCTTCGTTTCATACAAGAGTGAAAACAGTAGTGATTTCTTAGAACTATTATTGTGGGTACTCTTGAGATTAAGTATTTTTATAAATATGTGTGTTATGTTTTGTGTTCTTTTCCCCAGTCCAGTTCTTAATATAAGTATCTATCTATTCGTATACAAGATATGTATGTACGTTTATGTACCCTTATGGTCAGCTGATTCAGTTAGGTGACATATGACCAGTTCTGGCTATTTTTCTTTTGTCTATTTAATTTTTTTTTTATAAAAGTTTAGCACATTACATTAACAGCGACACATAAATCCACATTTAAAACTTCGTACTAATTGTACAAAAATGAAACAAACTTCAACAATTACACCCAAAAATTTTAAACTTTTTATTAACATTTTGTAGAAAAACTGCCTACCTAAAATTTAAAATTTTTTTTTTTAATAAAAACAAACATTTTTGGGTGTAAATGTTAAAGTTTGTTGAATTTTTATAATTTATGTAAAAAGTCTGAAATGTGGATTTATAAGGTGCTGATTATGTAATGTGCTAAACTTTTATACAAAAATTGAAACATTAAATAAACAAAAGAAAAACTAACCAAAACATGTCAAAATTTCATTTAACTTAATCAGCTGACCACAAGTGTATGCATATACTTATGGAATGCTGTGATCTGGGATTGTATTCATTACTACTCCTCGTCTATCAATCGCTCACGGAAGAGTTTTGTGTGTAATTAAAATGTTATGTTTAGTTACTAAATTTAATGCATCAATAATGAATTATTTACATTTGGTAAAAGACTTACAGTGTTGTCTATATGTCGTTATGTTAATTTATTTTTGTATTTGTTTTGTCTATAAAGATTAAAATCTTGTTCGGCTTGAGCTTGATTGATTGCTACGATTATGATACTTAAAAATAGTTTTGGTTTCCAAACAGGATGAAGGGTATTGTAATCAATAAGCGAATTTTACTCGATTTGGCTTGAGATGCCCAATGAACATTTTCTTGAATTTCCAGCTTGTAACTATACATATTTTTTGTTTAAGTACTTAGTTGCTTATCGATACATGTCTTCTTAGACACATATCTAATTCGTGAACTCTCTGTATCCACAGATCTTAATTAAATGCCAATGGGTGTCACGTTATGAAACTATAATCTGGCAAATTCTACCTAAGCAACAGAAATCATCAACATCGATTAGAGATTTATATGAGTTAGGGCCGTGAGCAGCGGTTCCAAAGAAAGATAAGATAGGTACTTAGATTTTGGTAAAGTTTATAAAAAATGCCACTCATTTCACACAATGTCACAATAAATAAGATGCTTTCACAATGGCTCCGGAATGTTTCTTTTCGTTTTATGTTAATGGGATGGCCGAAGCATATTGCCCGCTGATGCTGGCACTGTCCAGTCTAGAGGGCACCGAAAATATATTAAAGATTCCTATAAAAACAATAGAGTTTGTGTGTCATTTAAAGCTGAGAGGATTGCGTTTAAGCAGAAGCGAAGAACCATTCCAATGTTGATTCAGATTACATGACTTAGGAGGGCACGATCCTGGTAAATGAAAATTGTGACATTTATTTATTTACGCTGATTATACCAGGTCCTCAATTTCCTTAATAAGTTTTGGACTTGCTTTTATTTTTTCAAATTATTTCTAGAAAAGCGAAGTGCCGTTTTCTCAAGTCTGTTTTACAATTTATCTGCCCTACCAACACATTTTTTGAGAGCAAAATTTGTGTTTAAAGTCTCTTGTAGGGCTATATCTTTATGGTACCACCTTTCACAGGTTTGGTGGACTGCCTTACGGAACCCAGGCAGAGCTCAGAAGACTACAAGGGTAATGAGAATTTGCTCTCTACAGATGCCCTTAATGTTATTACAAAGCTACTTCTTATAGACCTTCACTTAAAAGCGCTAGCAATCAACGACGTAACGCCGGTGGCCATTATACCTTGGGCGTGTTTTGAAACAAACACGAAACGATGAAGTAGTAGTCGTGTAGTAGTGTTCCACATTGGCCCTATTCGAGGACCGGACAGTTTTAAGATGCCCATATTATCGTAAAAAGGAATATGGACTTGTACATACATAGCTGAAAACGTCTCTAAAAAAAGTTGGGGCCGCATAACAAGGTTATCGTGCGATGGTTTATTGGAAATAACAGCTGCTTAAAAAAATTTTATGTTCCACAAAGTTTTTCTTTGGTTCGTCCTAGAGATGCATAGCTGAGAGGACTCTCAAGTTTCTTCTCAACCGAGAGGGCCATGGACCCTCACCGTTTACCTGATAGAACAGAAGAAGTCAAGATACGATGGAGGTAAGATGAGATTCTCTTACGGCCACGTTCTGCATATGCGGTAGGCTGGCGAGAGAATCTCTGATATTTTATAGCTATACCCAATCATAAAAAAACCAAGAGCTCCGATTTGCATTTAATGTGTGTTTAAATACATATTGTGTTTGCAGAAGTTTTCGAAGTTATTTGAACTGTGTTTCATTGCAAAGGGTTGAATTATTTCTTACTGTTTTTCGTTACACTGTCGTTTATTTGCTCTGCCAGTAATTTTATTTTGATATTATATGTATATCGCTCGCCTCTCTTACATAAACCGCACTCGATGCAAACTTTTATTATTTGTGAATTTTATTCACTGCAGTAGCTACTATTTTTTCTTACCTATTCATTTGTGTGCTGCTTTTTCGTTGACTCACTGCTACTCGGACTCGCCCAGTTGACCATTCGATCGATTGCGGCTGCGCGGCAAGGAACAGCTGCGGCTGCAATTGCAGCTAACGTCAGTAAACTCTTTCAAGGTATTTGTCGATTTTCTACTTGCTAGTGTGAAGTGGTATTCCTTTTTATTTTCCCCTTTATTTTCATTCCCCATCAGTAGCGACTATGCGAGCAAACAGGTTCAGCGCGAGTGACCAGTCAGTAGAATAAAAATAATACTGAACAAGTAAGGGCAGTGCTGTCTTCGGCTATGCCGAAGGCTTCATACCTTTCAGGAAATTCAGAAAATTTTACTTCAACCCATTACTGCATTTGAAATTTTTTGTTTGGGTTATAGGTTATAGTGGTCTAATTTTACCGGCTCCGACAAAAGATTAATACATTACAAAAGTACAATTGCTTACCAAATTTCAGTCGGATATCTCGAAAACTGAGGGAGTGGATTGCCTTCAAACTCAACTCGACATTCTGGACATTTCAGTATACATTTTTATGGATCTATCTCTTCTTCCTCTGGTACTTACAGGCATCGAACCAAAGTTATATTACCATTTCATGTTCATGAAAGGTATACAAAATGGGAAATTATAGCAAAGAAGAACAATACATAACTGCAGGCAGTTGAATGGTGGAATGAGATGACGATGAAGATGATGATCACGATACGCGTGCGCGCAGACACATTTTTATGAAGCTACCTATGTACATATAGACTACATATAGAAAACCTTGAAAACTATAAAAGCCGCAAGTCAGCGCTACAAATAAAAACATCGCGCTGCAGAAAGTTAGTAAAGAAGGTAAAGAAAGATATTTATTTATCTTTATCGCATATGGGGTGGAATGTGCTCGAAAGAAGAAAAGTACCAGTATACGAGCGTTACTATAAAGTGCCTTGAAGAACAAAAACACAAAAACTAATTCACCCAGTGATGCCAATACATTTTTGAAAAAATCCCTATCGCATCTCAAGAAAATCCCTACTTTTCCCTACGCAAATGTAATTTTTCCTACAAGTTTCCCAACATCGAAATGAAACAAACAATCTTTGGTAAATTCATCTTTTATTTTAAACATTAGCAGCAATTTGCAATCTTCACTCATTTATTCAGACTCTGATTTTGAGTTATTTATAACAATATAATCGCGTAAATTGTACCTCGCTGTGGGAAAATGCAGATGAATACGCGATAGAAATGGCATTAGGAAAGCTTGGGACAAATGAGTATGTTCAAGCGCAGATAAAGTACATACTTGAACCCTGGGATTCAGTAATTCAGTCTCATCTCAAGTCACTAAATTTGAGATTAGCAATTAGTGACTATTTTTGTGACTTGAGATGGTTTGGCTATTCAGTAGGAGAGAGTCACAAAAAGTTCACCAAAAATATGTGGTGAAAACAAACACTGACAGTCAACTGATAGCGTTTATGCATGCCTTTTGTCGCGCCGCCCGAATAGTCGCAATGGCCGAGTGGTTAAAGCATTAGGCTGCCGGTCGAGAGGTTCCGGGTTCGAGTACTCCTCGGGCGTAGAGGATTTTTTATATTTTTTTTATTAAGTATTTTTTTATTAGCTTTATTTTGTTTAATATTAATAGTCTTTAGATTTTAATGTTAAAAAAATAAATTTTTTTCAATGGATTTGTATGATATTAAAGCATTATGGTTTATTTCCTAACGAAATTCTTATTGAACCAATTTCCTCGCTTGATATCCACGTTTTTTTTTTTTAATAAAATGGAAAGCAATAAACTTTTTCTCCCCAACCCAAAATCAGTTTTTCATTGTCGGGGTCAAAAACAGTACAAGTCATGGACAGGCACGGGTTTTCTCTCATTTTACCGTACTAGATGCTTAGCCGTCAACGTAGCACAGCTGATGGCACCCGTGAAATTGGGAGAGAAGCCGTACATGTCCGTACTGTTTTTGGTCTCAACAACGAAAAACTGATTTTGAACTTGTACGGTTATCGAACTCACCGCTTAAATTAAAAGAAAAAGAGAGACAAATTCAGAATTTTGAAATTCCCTACATTTAATTTAATATTGAAAGTCTGACCTTTTTTCCCTACATCTCAAATTTAAGGCTGAATTTTCCTACATGTAGCCTCTTTTCCCTACTATTGGCATCACTGAACTCGCCCAAGAAAAATACACTCTTTAGCCGGCAGCGAAGGCTTGACAAGACAAGGTATGGCAAGGCAAGTTGATGCAGAGCGGGGCGTGCGGCAGTGTATTGCAGTGCAGTGAGGAGCCGATAGCTGACAAAGGTAGGCCAAGACAACTTAGCGGCAACAAAACAATGTCTGTTGTTGTTTGGGCGCTTGGTTAGCCATGCAGCCGTAGCCAACCGGCCCGTCACTCAGCACTTGGCGTTTTGTTTGCGGTGGAATGTTGTGTCCGTCGAACAACAATAACATTTATACCTCAATACGCGTGTGTTTGTTATTGTCATTTGCTACTTTTGTTGTTGTTGCTGTTATTCTTACTGGAGCTGCAGCGGGAATGCCAATTGGTTTCGTCCGATAGTTGTCGCCTAGCACAGTGGTCGCGAAAGCTGCTCTGAGGGAAGGAAAAAGTCAGGGCCAAAAGCTGAGCAGATATTCCCAGTGGGAAAATTTAATGTATAGTCATCGAAAAAATAATCAGTAAAACAACCCTTTTCACATTCGAAAATGC
>NW_023458556.1:49704565-49717935 GCF_013731165.1 Rhagoletis pomonella | reverse complement strand
CTGAAAGGTATCCAGAAAAATAATTGTACATTTATAGGCTGTAGTTATGTTTATATATATGCATGTGTGCTTATATACATATGTATATATTTGTACATTTACCTAAACATTGAGTATACACAAGATTTTTTCTTTCTCACAAACAGTACTTTGCGCATTTTTCATTACGTTATGTTGCTATTACATAAAAATAGTTTATTTAATTATGAGCTAAATTAAATAAAACCCTGTAGAGAAAACGGTTATGCATATGTACATATATATGTAGGTAAACATATAGAATATTGTAAAAGTAACAGAAATTATGCCTAAAAGGTGAAGCTCGTGTCTAGAAAAAATGTATTATGTAGGGGGAAAGCATTGCTGGTGTAAAAATGCATATAAAACATTACTAACCCATTACTGGTCATTACCGTAGACAGCGGCGTTAAAAAAATTGAGGAAATACAATCATTTGTTGTTCGAACAGTAATTCTGAGAGTTAGATGCGCTGAACGATCTCCTGAGGTTGCTACTGGAATGATTTTGCCACATCACGCTTTACAAAATGTTCATTTCGCTTCCTTCCTTCAATATTTGATGAGATTTTTTTTCCGCTTGCTACACAGATAGCCGCTGTGGCTTAGCGGTTAGAGGTGCGAAAAAAACCAAATTGAATGAATTCAAAAACTTACACACGGCATCACTGATTTTGGTGCGGCCAATGTTAAAGCTGATTTTTATAGACTTTTGTGCTGATTAGGAATCCGTAAAGATAAATTTTCCTTCAGCTTCAGATTTTGAGATAAACGAGGTAAAGCGTAAAAAAGTCGAATTTTTTGCAATGTTTGAGAAGCTCTAGCAAAAAAAAACAAAAGGCGATAGAACCTTCCGCTTAGGCTTAAACTAAGGCTTCAACTTTGGACTACTATCCCTAAAAATACTATACCTGCACCTTGACCCTAAGGTCACTTATAACCATTTATTGAACAAAAAAAAAATACTATAAGTCAGTTCAAGGTGCAGGGATAGTATTTCGGGAGTAGTCTAGAGTTCTAGGTTTAATTTATGCCTAAGGATAAGGTTCTATCACCTTTTGCTTCTTTGCTAGAGCTTATATTATATTAACATAATTTTTTTCAAAAATACATATTACAAATAATCAAGTATACAAATTTAAAAGGACTTTTTCCATCTTGTGGGAGCATACATATCAATAAGCAGGCGATCTCTTCAAAGTTTTGTGGAAAAAATCACCTGGATGCCAGTTCACTTTCTAGAAAGTATTCCTGATCTTTTGGAGTTCTGCATATTTTCGCTACATATATACTATTTACTCGCTATATTTTTCTTTAACTCCCCTCTTGTATCCCAAACATACATACCTCAATTTCATTGCAATCTCTGTGAGCTCTCACTTTTTGCACGTCTTCATGATTGAATTAATTTTACATTTTACTTAATCGAGATATTCAATTCCTACCTCTTATCCTCAATTCAGCGTTGTTCTTTTGCACGCTGTTGCCGCCATTATTCTTCATTGCCACCCATAAGTATGTGGCCGCTTTCATTGGCTATGGCAACATGTTGTCTGTTACCGGTCGTTGGTTGCTGTATGTCTATGGCTATCGCCTTCTAGGCTGGTTCGTCGGCCGCTAAGCCTGATTGAGTCTTGCTATTTGTTCGTCCATTGATCCACTTGGGTCTATTTGGCTTGACTGTCACTGCACATGCGTAGACAACTTTTCATGCCCATTCATGTGTTTATAATTCCAAGTGATTGCTGTGCAACTCTCGCTGCGATGTGTTGCAATGCAATTGCGTTTCCATTGCAGTTTCATTGATTTCAGGCAAAATTGGAATGGAATAAGTTTGAAAAGGAAAAACACAAAAATGAGAAATTAGAGAATTGCTGTTATATAAATGAACCAAGGCACATAGTATCTATAGAAATCAGCAGCAAGGTTGCAATTTTGATATTTTTCATTCCAAGTGGTCCATAGTCAGTTTGTTTATATTTTACTCTAAAATATCAAATATTGTTTTTTACCTCTTTTGACATTATAGAGTACAAAATCTACAACAAAATACACACAACTTGTTGTTTTTTTACCTGTTTAATGTCGCCTGAAATAAACTAAGGAATAATGTAAATATAAATACAATGCCTGTTACATGCGTAAATGATGGGTTTAGATAAATGACTAGATTGTTAAGAATAGGCAGGAGAAAGGGAAGAATAAATTGAGTAAATATGGCTTGACGTTTATATCTATCCGTTATGGCTGTTGAATAAAGACTTCCTTCATAGTAATATGTTTTTAAAGAAAAGAAACAAATAAGAGCTGAGCGTCAAAATATATTTATTATTACATCGCAACAAGAAAAGTCTAGCACCACTTAGCCCAAGGTATTTTTCTTGTATCCGTAGACATTATTGGTGATATTTATGCTGGTATCAAAGCAGACATACTTTCTTGTAACTTTAAGGTCAAAGTTGCGTATAACGCTATGTATTTCAATACCAAGTCTGAGTTACTTGTCCTCCGGCACTGTTAAACCCACATTGTTTTTGCCACTTTCCCCCTACGAATGGACCCGGAACGCCGAACGGTCTCATTCCACACGGTGCAAAAGTTTAGCTGTAAAGATATCATTCCAAAATTGTGCTTAATAGCTGATATATTCACTCTGCAAGCCCTTCACTTTGACCAGTTCAGTCGGTATGACATCTAATTTTGCTGCTTAAATATTCGTATTGGTGCTTTTTGCTCAAACACGCCACTAGTTGGTGAGAGCTCCTTCATGTCTTAGGCGCACTCTGACTTAAAAATAACAGGTTTTTGGACTTTAGTTTTTCGGTAACTAGTCCTGTGTTAGAAATAATTTGCTTTATTGATATTTCAAATGTATTGTCTGGTACTGATCACCTCTATGTTGATGCGTCTGTCTTTATTGCCGTTAGTATTCTTATTAATGTAAATACTCTAAATTGCCCTCGTGCTGATCTACCTGCTGCCTGTCTTGCTTTTAAACTATTCGGATAATCTGTTTTCTTTAGAAAACTCGCTTTTTTAGCCGCTCTTCTACATACATGACAATCGATGTGATGTTTCATTGCATCGGAATTCATAGAAAGTAGTTAATCGCGTGTCTCTTTAATTAAAATTCTGATTATTGTGACAAACCCGTTTGCTCATTTGTTCCCTCTTTGGGTATCAAACTAATACAGAAAACGTCAGTGCATTATACATAAAACTTCAAAAAGCAATTAAAATAAATTTCTACATTTTGTTTTCTACGCTGACAACAAGTGGTGTCCCAGTGATGTCCACTCTTTTCACTTTTGTTTCTTCGTTTCATACAAGAGTGAAAACAGTAGTGATTTCTTAGAACTATTATTGTGTATATTGTACTCTTGAAATTAAGTATTTTTATAAATATGTGTATTATGTTTTGTGTCCTTTTCCCCAGTCCAGCTCTTAATATTAGTATCTATGCGTATACAACATATGTATGTACGTATATGTACCCTTATGGTCAGCTGATTAAGTTAGGTGACATTATGACCAGTTCTGGCTATTTTTCTTTTGCCTATTTAATTTTTTTTTATAAAAGTTTAGCACATTACATTAACAGCGACACATAAATCCACATTTAAAACTTCGTGCAAAATGTACAAAAATGAAACAAACGTTAACAATTACACCCAAAAATTTTAAACTTTTTATTAACATTTTTTAGAAAAACTGCCTACCTAAAATTTTACAAATTTTTTTTTAATAAAAACTTAAAAATTTTTGGGTGTAACTGTTGAATTTTTGTAAGAAGTCGAAATGTGGATTTATAAGGTGCTGATTATGTAATGTGCTAGACTTTTATACAAAAATTTAAACATTAAATAAACAAAAGAAAAACTAACCGAAACTTGTCAAAATTTCATTTAACTTAATCAGCTGACCACAAGTGTATGCATATACTTATGGAATGCTGTGATCTGGGAATACATTCATTACTGCTCGTCTATCAATCGCTCACGTTAGAGTTTTGTGTGTAATTAAAATGTTATGTTTAGTTACTAAATTTAATGAATCAAGGATTATTTACATTTGGTAAAAGACTTACAGTGTTGTCGTTATGTTAATTTATTTTTGTATTTGTTTTGTCTATAAAGATTAAAATCTTGTTCGGCTTGAGCTTGATTGATTGCTACGATTATGATACTTAAAAATAGTTTTGGTTTCCAAACAGGATGAAGGGTATTGTAATCAATAAGCGAATTTTACTCGATTTGGCTTGAGATGCCCAATGAACATTTTCTTGAATTTCCAGCTTATAAATATACATATTTTTTGTCTATGTACTTAGTAGCTTCAAATTACTTTGAAAATGTTATTGATACATGTCTTCTTAGACACATTTCTAATTCGTGGACTCTCTGTATCCACAGACGTTGCTTCAGTGCCCACTTCAACTCGGTAAGTGTAAAATTGTTGGATCTTAATTAAACGCCAATGGGTGCCACGTTATGAAACTGTAATCTGGCAAATTCTCCCTAAGCAACAGAAATCATCAACATCGATTAGAGATTTATATGACTTAGGGCCGCGAGCAGCGGTTCCAAAGAAATATAAGATAGGTACTCAGTTTTTGGTAAAGTTTATGAAAAACGGCACTCATTTCACTTATTGTCACAATAAATAAGATATTTTCACAATGCAATGTTTTTTTTTCATTTTAAGTTAATGGGATGGCCCAAGCATATTTCCCGCTGATGTTGGCACTGTCCAGGCTACAGGGCACCGAAAATATATTAAAGATTCCTATAAAAACAATAGAGTTTGTGTGGCATTTAAAGCTGAGAGGATTACGTTTAAGCAGAAGCGAAGAACCATTCCAGTGTTGATTCAGATTACATGACTTAGGAGGGCACGATCCTGGTAAATGAAAATTGTTACATTTATTTATCTACGCAGCTTATACCAGGTCCTCAATTTCTTTAATCAGTTGAGGACTTGCTTTTATTTTGGCAAATTATTTCTGGATAAGCTAAGTACCGTTTTCTAAAGTCTGTTTTACAATTTATCTGCCCTTCAAACACATCTTTTCAGAACAACATTTGTGTTTAGAGCTATATCATTATGTTACCTTTCACGGGTTTGGTGGACTGCCTTACGGACAGCGTTGTCAGGTTGACGTTTTTAACGTCATTTGGACGTTTTTTGTATCCAGTTGACGTTTGGACGTTTTTTGTGTAAAAAATGACGTTTTTTAACTTCCCAGTACTTTTTTCGGTTACTAAATCTTGTAAATAGAACAGATTTTGTTTTTTTTTCTTAATACATCTTTACAAGCTTTGTTTTTTGCAGCAGCTGCTTCAAAAAATATTTATTCTTTGGACACAGACGACTTAACCTTTATTTAAACGCATAAAGAAAATGACACAATTAATCGCATGGGGCCCCTTATTGAAAATGTAATGAACGTAAAAAGGCTGATATATTGCTATGTTCCTTCTTAGCAGAAAGAAAAAAATATATATATTAGAAATCAACGAGATTCTTTAGCACCTTAAAACTTGCACATAATTGCCCTGGAACTTAAAGGGCTATCAATCTGCATACTCAAAAAAATTCTAAAAAATCTGAATAAAAAGTTGAAAATCCAGCTGATATTTTGCAGATTTTTTATAATTTTTGCACAAAGGTTGAAATGTAGATTTACATTTTGTTTGTTATATAATGAGCTAGGCTTTTATTCAAAAATAATAAACATTAAATAAACAAAAACGAAACAGCCGAAATCGAAGACTTAATCAGCTGATCACAAGTGTATGTATAAAATGATTTTTATATTAACGATCTCAAACCAGTTTAGAATGAATTTTAAATGTGACAGAGCAAATGACATTTTAATATACCTTACGTACATATCGTCGTTTAAAGTGTAAAACCGCGTATCAACAAAATTCAAAACCGCGTATCAGCAAAATGCAAAACCGTGTAAGTGAAGTTGTAGAAATTATTTTCTAGTGCGTAAAAACACTCATATTTCAAAATGGTTCTCCTTTTTATAAAGCAATCGCATTTCTGGCTAGTATATTTCAGGACGAATCGATAAGGATTGAGCCAAGAGCTTGTGTGAACAAATCCAATTTTTGGCAGCCAATGTCAGTTACGCGGTTTTGCAGAATGACGATACGCGGTTTTGTACTTTAAACGACAATATGTACCTTTGTATACAATGAAAGTGTAATAAGAACAATTCTTTGTGCATACATTTGAAAAAGGCGTTTTTGGGTAGGAAATTACGTTTTTTCAGACCAAGAGGGACGTTTTCTCATGCCGAAGACCTGACAACACTGCTTACGGAACCCAGGCAGAGCTCAGAAGACTACAAGGGTAATGAGAACTTGCTCTACAGATGCCCTGAATGTTATGACAAAGCTACTTCTTATAGACCTTCACTTAAAAGTGCTAGCAGTCAACGACGTAGCGCCGGCGGCCATTATAGCTTGGGCGTGTTTTGAAACAAAGATGAAACGATGAAACTAATCTTAATCATTGTACAACTCCGTCCCATATGTACGTATGTATACGAGTAGTTTGGAGTTAATTCGAAGTAGATTTAATTTGGATCCCTACTTATCGCTTTTGCGGAAATAAGGCTGCAGATGAGTTGTCGTGTAGTAGTGTTCCACATTAGCCCTATTCGAGGACCGGACAGTTTTAAGATGCCCATAGTCACGTAAAATGGAATAATGACTTCTACATACATAGCCGCAAATGTTGGGGTCGCATAACAAGGTTATCCTGCGATGATTTATTGGAAGTAACGGCTGCTTAAAAAAATTTTCGGTTCCAAAAAGTCTGAATACATGGTCTATAGCTTTTCTTTGGTTCGTCCTAGAGATGCATAGCTGAGAGGACTCTAAAGCTTCTTCTCAACCGAGAGGGCCTAGGATCCTCACCGTTTACCTGATAGAACAGTAAAAGTCAAGATACGATGGAGGATATGGGATTCTCTTAAAGCCACGTTCTGCATATCCGGTAGGCTGGCGAGAGAATCTGACATTTTATAGCTATACCCAATCATAAAAAAACTAAGAGCTCCGATTTGCTTTTAATTTGGGTTTAAATACATATTGTTCTTGCAAAAGTTTTCGAAGTTATTTGAACTGTGTTTCATTGCAAACGGTTGAATCATTTCTTACTGTTGATTTTCGTTACACTGTCGTTTATTTGTTCTGCCAGTAATTTAATTTTGATATGATATGTATATCGCTCGCTTCTCTTACATACGATGCACTCTATGCTAACTTTTATTATTTATGAATTTTATTCGCTGCAGTAGCTACTGTTTTTTTCTTACCCATTCATTTTTGTGCTGCTTTTTCGTTGACTCACTGCTACTCGGACTCGCCCAGTTGACCATTCGATCGATTGCGGCTGTGCGGCAAGGGACAGCTGCGGCTGCAATTGCAGCTAACGTCAGTAAACTCTTTCAAGGTATTTGTCGATTTTCTACTTGCTAGTGTGAAGTGGTATTACTTTTTATTTTCCCCTTTATTTTCATTCCCCATCAGTAGCGACTATGCGAGCAAACAGGTTCAGTGCGAGTGACCAGTCAATAGAATAAAAATAATACTAAACAAGTAAGGGCAGTGCTGTCTCCGGTTATGCCGAAGGCTTCATACCTTTCAGGAAATTCAGAAAATTTTACTTCAACCCATTACTGCATTTGAAATTTTTTGTTTGGGTTATAGGTTATAGTGGTCTGATTTTACCGGTTTCGCCAAAAGATTAATACATTACAAAAGTACAATTGCTTACCAAATTTCAGTCGGATATCTCGAAAACTGAGGGAGTAGATTGCCTTCAAACTCAACTCGACATTCTGGACATTTCAGTATACATTTTTATGGATCTATCTCTTCTTCCTCTGGTACCTACAAGTATCGAACCAAAGTTAAATTGCCATTTCATATTCATGAAAGGTATAAAAACTGGGAAATTATAGCAAAGAAGAACTATACATAACTGCAGGCAGTTGAGTGGTGGAATGAGATGACAATGAAGATGATGATCACGATACGCGTGCGCGCAGACACATTTTTATGAAGCTACCTATGTACATAGACTACATATAGAAAACCTTGAAAACTATAAAAGCCGCAAGTCAGCGCTACAAATAAAAACATCGCGCTGCAGAAAGTTAGTAAAGAAGGTAAAGAAAGACATTTATTTATCTTTATCGCATATGGGGTGGAATGTGCTCGAAAGAAGAAAAATACCAGTATACGAGCGTTACTATAAAGTGCCTTGAAGAACAAAAACACAAAAACTAATTCGCCCAGTGATGCCAATACATTTTTGAAAAAATCCCTATCGCATCTCAAGAAAATCCCTACGCAAATGTAATTTTTCCCTACAAGTTTTCCTACATACCTTTTGCATACATCGAAATGAAACAAACAATCTTTTGTAAATTCATATTTTATTTTAAACATTAGCAGCAACTTACAATCTTCGCTTCTTTATTCAGACTCTGCTTTTGTGTTATTTATAACAATATAATCGCGTAAATTGTACCTGGCCGTACATGTCCTTACTGTTTTTGATCTCAACAACGAAAAACTTATTTTGAACTTGGACGGTTGTCGAACTCACCGATTCAATTAAAAGAAATTATATGAGAACAGAAAAGAAAATTTTGAAAAAGAGAGACAAATTCAGAATTTTGAAATTCTCTACATTTAATTTAATATTGAAAGTCTGACCTTTTTTCCCTACATCGCAAATTTAGGGCTGATTTTCCCTACATGTAGCCTCTTTTCCCTACTATTGGCATCACTGAACTCGCCCAAGAAAAATACACTTTTTAGCCGGCAGTGAAGGCTTGACAAGACAAGGTATGGCAAGGCAAGTTGATGCAGAGCGGGGCGTGCGGCAGTGTATTGCAGTGCAGTGAGGAGCCGATAGCTGACAAAGGTAGGCCAAGACAACTTAGCGGCAACAAAACAATGTCTGTGTTTGTTTGGGCGCTTGGTTAGCCATGCAGCCGTAGCCAACCGGCCCGTCACTCAGTACTTGGCGTTTTGTTTGCGGTGGAATGTTGTGTCCAGGGTTGCCACTTTGGTAAATTATTACCAAAATTGGTAGAAAAAATTTTGGTTGGTAAAAAGGTAAATTTTTCCTCATTTTGGTCGATTTTTGATGAACTTTCCGTTCTCGATTTATTTTTCGGAGTTATCTTTGAATATATTATAAATTTCTGTGCATACTTTTTATATAATTACATACGTATAAATTTATATCGATATAAGGCGAACATATCGCGCTCCATTCAACTAATTTTATTGGAATCCTGAGGAGCTCTTGACTGCTTAAATATTTTAAATGATTATTCAAATATAAAGAAAAAATTTACAGGTATGTAATTACGCACTATGATTGTTCGCAAAAAAATAAATCAACGCAATTTTTTATTAATGGAAAAAAATAAAAAAAAAATCAACGGGATTAAAATGCACATTGTTGGCTATACTCAAATATTATTTGCTTTAAAACTCCATACCTTAAATTGTTCTAAAAATTCAGAGTAAAAAATTCGAAATTTAGACGAAAATTTTTGGAATTTTTCTTTATATTGTATATAGTTAGAATCATCGATTTCTTTGGATTTAGTTAAAGCAATAAAAAAAAATTACTCGAAAAATATTGCGAATATTAAAAAAATCACTTTTTTGAGTTACAGTATTTGTCTATAATAACTCGAGTTGAAGTTTTTCAAATAATGAAGTTTTGTTGTTACTTTTAGTTTCATCACTCCCGCTTTTGCTTGAAGGAAACTGAGAATATGCCAATAATATGATTCAAATACCGTATAACTAGTTAAATAAAAAGTTCTTAAAAACTATTTTTATTCCTATTGAAATAACAAAAAATAAATAAAAAAAACTATAGTTTTAATTAAAATAAATAAAAATAAATAAAAAAACTATAGTTTTAATTAAAATAAATAAAAGAATAACAAAACTATGGTTTTTGTTAAAATAATTATAAAAAAGTTATTGGTAGATATTTCCCAGATTTGGTAGATTTTTTTCAAGTGGATGGTAAATATTTTTGTTCGTCAGTGGCAACCCTGGTTGTGTCCGTCGAACAACAATAATATTTATATCTCAATACGCGTGTGTTTGTTATTGTCATTTGCTACTTTTGTTGTTGTTGCTGTTATTCTTACTGGAGCTGCAGCGGGGATGCCAATTGGTTTCGTCCGATAGTTGTCGCCTAGCACAGTGGTCGCGAAAGCTTCTCTGAGGGAAGGAAAAAGGCAGGGCCAAAAGCTGAGCAGATATTCCCAGTGGGAAAATTTAATGTATAGTAATCGAAAAAATAATCAGTAAAACAACCCTTTTCACATTCGAAAATGCATTTTTTCCCCCAGGGCGATGTCTTAAGAAAAGTGGGGCATTCAATTTTGCATTACCCAGTATCGAGAAATTAATGTGATTTAATATGAAATTTGTGGGACTTATTGAATACATTAGAATGCTGATTACATATTAAGTAAACAGTAATTGGATGTAAACCTAATAAGAAATACAATCGATTATTTATCACGCATGGAATGCATTACTACTTTTCCACTGGGTTAAAAAGATTCCACCTTATTGTCCTCAATAAAACTGCTTTAGCTGATGTTGTGACTTACGGTATGAATTCCGTTTGGAAATTGGCCAATTTTCAACCAAGCTCAGGTATTCCTGCATAAGTTCAATCAGGACCCCAACTTTATCCCTTGCTTTATCTACCGTTTCTTTGTTCGATCCATGAAGTGGTAACTTATTTTTTATTGGCAGTCTCTGTGAAATAAGGATTATGGAGCGTTAAAACCCATCATCCCTATAAATGGTGTGCTTAGATTAAGGTGAGCGGGAGACTAGGTTTAGAGTTAGGATAGCGTTGTGGGAGGTGAGGAGGGATTACCTTTTGCCGAGTGAGTTAAGGCTTATTTTCAGTACGTAAAATTCGACGGCGTTTGTTGCCAAATAAGTGAAAACAAATTGTCAAATGGAACGTAAACCAGCCTTTATTTATCGAGCTCACTTAGCCCGATATCACAACAAGCTATCATAAGCATGATGAGAGACAGAGAGGGAGACGTGCGGCCAAACAGACGAAGCTCGACCATTGGAGGAGTCATGCTCTAACCGCCGTAGACAGCTGCACTTGCTTGGGCTGTATGTAATAGCGTGCGATGAAAATAGCTTCGTATGGAATATTTCCTTTTGGAGCTTTAATTTGATCGGCTCAAAGAAAGGAGCTGAGGAAGGCAGTCCATTTTGCCAATGAAAATAGACTCAAATTGAATTCTTAGTTCCACAATAAATTTTCATCAATTAGATTCCGATTGAATACATACCCAGAAATAATATTCGTAGGCCAAGATTTCTCTTTAAGACGACAAACCCCTAGAAATGGTCTTGGCAAACGTGGCACTAAAGTTAGCGAAATTCAGATTTTATTGAGGATACCGGCAGAATATCCCTTCGCTAACAATATTGAAGTTTGAATTTTAAAAGCTACTTAAGAAAACGACACTAATGCGCGGTGTCACTAATCAAGTTTAACACATCAGACTGTACCAGGGCCGGCCGCAGGGAATTTTATGTAAAATCATTCGCAACAACCAAGAATAGCATTATTTTATTTAGAGTATTCAGCATATTGTATTTAATTGTGGATATACATTATTTACCAAAACTAAAAGAAAAGTCACATGCAATTCACCGAGGTATATAAAAAAAATTCCTTTAATAGTGAGTCAACATTAACATCCAGCTTGCGGTGAATATTGAGAAAAGCTAGCCCATTTTGTGGTCGTTCTCTGCCAATGCCTGCACATTAGACTGCGCCTTAGTTGTATGGAGAAAATGGGAAATTTAATATGTTTTAATGGCACTTGATGCAGTTTTGACACCCGATGTCAAATATGGCTAATTTTCTTTTAAACCTCCCCAACTTTTATAGTTATTGAGGTTTTTCCACGGTTTTTCTAGGAATTCAGAAGCTAAATTTTAGCCAAGTAAATTTAGATCAAATTGGTACGAAAAAAAATGTGTAGTAGCGAACTTTTGATGCAGTTTACTTCTCTTTGGCACGCAGATCATGGATCCACAGTCTCGCCCCTAAATTTCATACCGGAACATTCTGCCATTTTAGATTTTTTTTTGGGCTTTTGCGATTTGCAAGCTTATTTTGCATTTTTCGTAAAAAACGGTTGTATACAAATTTGTAGAGAATTAAACTTCCCACATTTTTTATATAAAAACGTGCGTAGCACATTCAAATGCCAAAGTTGTAGGCAACCTTTCTCTTTTAATGTTGGGTTCTCCGGTGGCATACAATTTGTAAAGCAAAATCTAATTTACGGTTAGTTTAGATGCCATATTTGAGAAGCCATGTGGAATTTTGTAAAAGGCCTCACGGCCACAAAAACCTCAATAACTTTAAAAGATAGGGAGGTTTAAAATACTGTAGCTGTTTTTGACATCGGGGGACAAAACTCCCATCAAAAGCCATTAAAATCAAAAGCCATTAAAATATATCACTGACTTATAGGCAAAATATTGGCCGCTTTGTGAAAAATTCCATGAATTTGCTGAACTTAGGGCCTATGGGGCACGTCTTTTCGTTATGCAATTTAAACCTTTCTGTGGGGAGGACAAAGTTGCAAAAAAAGGCGCAGTCTATTGCACATGCATGGTGATATTCATTGAATCATTTTGCAAAACTATAACTAAATAGGGGTGCGAAGAGTGTTATAGACCACGTAACGATACAGTTAGTAGAAAAAACGGAAATTTGAATTTTTGCTCATTTTTTAATGGATAACACAGCAAAAAAAAATAAAAAAAATTTTGGTACGTCAAACGCTAAAGCTGTTTTTGATAGATTTTTTTGTGCTGATAACGAATCCGTAAGCATAAAGTTTCTATCAGCTCCAGATTTTGAAAAAACGAGGTCAAAATGTGTCGGGTTTTGCAATATTTTAGAAGCTCTAGCAAAGAAACAAAAGGTGATAGAACCTTCCTGGCTTAAATTAAAGCTAGATCTCTGGACTACTATCTCTGAAAAGAGATCTTAAATATTTGGGATCTTAAAATATTTTTTACCATTTTTATCTTAAACTAAATGACGGCAAATTTTTATGTGTATTTCCCTCCAGAAAGCGGTTTAAAAAAATATGTGCAGGCGAAAAATTTTAAATTTTAGTTAAATCCAGCTAAAGTGATCTTTAGAACCACTGTGCATCACCGCGCTGCCTTGGTTGAATATCTATTTCACCACCGTTTTTCTTATTTCCCTATCGGTTGCTTGCTTGGC
>NW_023458556.1:49704217-49704465 GCF_013731165.1 Rhagoletis pomonella | reverse complement strand
GTAACATACATAAAAAAAAAAAAAGATTCCGACGAACTGATAACCTCCTCCTTTTTTGGAAGTCGGTTAAAAATAAAGGAGCGTAAGGTAAAGTAAAGAAACACCGTAAATCAAGGAAGTAAAGTAAAGTACAGTTAAGTAAAGTAAAGTACAGTTAAGTAAAGTAAAGTACAGTAGAGTTAAGTAACGTTAAGTAAAGTTAAGTAACGTTAAATAAAGTAAAGTAACGTTAAATAAAGTAAAGTAAC
>NW_023458556.1:49699871-49704207 GCF_013731165.1 Rhagoletis pomonella | reverse complement strand
ACGTTAAATAAAGTAAAGTAACGTTAAATAAAGTAAAGTAACGTTAACTAAAGTAAAGCAACGTTAAATAAAGTAAAGTAACGTTAAATAAAGTAAAATAAAGTAAACTAACGTAAAGTACGAGAGAGACCCGCACGTGATCATCGAGAAGCCAATGGCATCCACTGAGAGTGAAAGTTTGGTGCGGATTTTGAAGCGGTCACATCATTGGCCCACGTTTCGTTCAAAAACACATACTTACAAAACGACATCAACCGCAAGAAGCCCTGCATATTAAATACAAGTTTTTTTATACTCGTTTACTAGCAATTGGCAACTTCAAAAGTTTAAATTTTCTCACATTTTGTTTATAGAAATTAAAATAAAATTGTGGCCTATTTACATACATAGATCACAAAACGGTAAACCATAATTTGCTTCCAAAATTTAGCAGCAAGTGAAATTACATTTTACGAAAAAATTATAGAAGGTAACTTCCGCCTTTTTTTAATAAAAACAAAAAGTTAACAAAATCGACTTCAACAGGGCCTTTATTCAAAAGAAGGGGGAATAAAAGAAAAGAAATTTAATTAATACATTACATCGTGGCAACAGAAATTCTTTGTTAAAGACTATTAATAAAATTAAAAGATATGGCTACAGCCACACTTCACTGCGCAGCGGTAAAACTTTTATCGGATGCGATTTTTTCATTCGCACCTTTCTCTCATTCTTCTTGCTTTGATTGCCGGTCATTTGATTAACTAACATAGGCCAAGTGGTAACAAGCACATTAAACAGAATTTCAGCCAGAAGTTGAGGTTATAGTTGGCATGAGCACAAAGCAAAAGTATGTTAGAGAATCGATGGCGAATCAGTCAAGACGATGATAAGTTGAACTTTGTGCAAAGAGTAGAGCACAATGGCATGAAAAAAAAAACAATAATAATACTCGTACTTAAAAATCAGTTGCAGACTTATCTACATACATAAATATTTATGTATTTGTTGGCTGACTCAACGTCTGTAAAACGCTATGAACTTCGTAAAATTAGTGGCAAAGTGGCTGACCACTGCTCAGTCGGGAATAAGCTGCTGGCAGTGGCAATTAACAATTTTACTTTGGCTTTAAAATAGCATTAAGTTTACCTACTAACGCACATAGCCATGCGCATTTTGTATTGATAGACATAGAAATCTCAGTTAAGTTTGACTTTCGGCTTTCTTTCTGTTAAAACAAATTTTTTGTTTTGGGTTTCTTTCACTCCATCTATAATTAGATAAGCTTTTAAAGTCTCTTCCTTTGTTATTTGTACAATTCGTAAATAGCAGCCGACATATATATCAATCATGTTGGATTCTCGGTTTATGCAAACGGTTTTTTTTTTGTAACCAGCTGTAATTCTGGCAACTCTCTTGAAAGCTCTTTACTATCTTTCGAAACACAAATTGAAAGATCTCCTAACGAGGAGATATTAGCGCTATGCTGTTCCTCTTTTAGCAATGAGTTTTATTTTTTTAATTTATTTATATTCAAAAAAAAAAACAAATACACTTTTCGTTTTAAAAAATAAATATTAATAAATAAAAGAAAATGAAATAAGAAAAAAAGAAAACGTTTAATCAAAAAAGAAGGAAATAGTACTCAAAAATTAGGTTAGATTAAAATTACTTTTAATATTGAAAAAAGACAAAATAAAAACAATTAAGAAAAAATTTTATAAGAGCCTAAAAATTAAATAAAATAATAAGTTTATTTTTCTTATTAAAACAATAGAATCTAAGAATTCAAGAAAAATAAATTAACAAAAAAATAACAAATTAAACAAAAAAAGGAAAAATAAATTTCTAAACAAAATTATTTATTTTAATTTTATTTTTTTAATAAAATCTAAAAATCAAAATAAAAATTAACTAAAAATAAATACATAATTAAAACTAAAGAATTATAAAATAAAAACCTTAAAGAAAGTTAAGTTAACCAAAAAAAAAATAATTGAACAAGTAAATTTACAAATATAAAAGTACCGTTAATTTCTTTCGGATCTAAACCAAATTACCACCTCGGAGGTACCACCTTTAAAAAAAGAATTATTGAAATCGGTTAACGTGGTCCAAAGTTATGCGGTGACTTACATAAAAAAAAAATATTCCGCTGATTTGATAACCTCCTTTTTTTGATGTCGGCTAACAAAAAAAAATAAGAAATACATAAAATTCGTTTCCAAAAATAATGCAAATATAATACAATAATTCAAATATAAACTAAAGGCTATTATAATCACATTCAGCAAAAAGTTTTTCCCTTATTTCATAGAGCGAAAATGAGGAAAAACATATTGCACATATAATTCTTTTAAGGTTAACATTACAATCCAAATGTTTAAACGTTTTTTCTCGAACTCAGTTTTTTCGACTTAGGCGGTTATTGCATATGACCACAGATATATGTACATACATTTTGCTTACACAATGTCTGCAAAGCTTTTCTTTGTTCAGTTATTCAGCAACTTAAACTTTCCAATTAATATTTAAGTGACATGTCACCGCACAAAGAGTTGACATTTAGCCCAATTTTATTTTCTATGTTGAAATACTCGTGTTAGTAAATTAGGTTAAAAGTGATTAATTTAGATGCTTTTATAATTTAGTAAACAAAAGGCAGCAGCGACATATTAAAAATATTTAGAAAATTTAATTAAAAAGACGAAAAATATTAGTGCTTTGCAACATAAGCGTTTTTCAAGGGCAAAATAATTAGAGTGAGTTCAAGTTAAAAGCGAGCACGAATTAAGTTTAAGAGAAATAACAATGTAAAAGGTCAATTTAAAAACAAACCCAAAAAATGAACCAAGAAACGAACTCAACGAAAACAAAATCCCAACTGAGAGCAGCAGCGCAATATGCTCGTACTAAGTAAGCTGGTACCGGCAAGGAAAAGCGCATGCATAAAAGCGGCAAGGTGCTGCCAGAGCGGTACTAATAGCACTTGCTGACACTTTCAGGTTAAGACGTCTAAACTCATCTGCTTTTGTATTCGACGAAGTGTACGCCTTAGTAAAATGTTTGTCTTGAAGACAGCAATTTTGCATGCTTTGCTTAGCAATTTTCTTTTCGCTAAACTTGGCCTTGACTAGGTGTGTAGATAGATATTACTCAAGCGGAAATGGTAAGTGCTCTGTATGTATGTAGGTACTCGTATATGGTGCCATCGACGACAATGCCTAAAACAACAACAGCAACAAAAAAACTAGCGCTGCACTTGGCAGAAACACAAATATATGTGTATACATTATCTACATAAATATGTATTATATAAGAAAATAATGGTTACAACCAAAAAGTGCAGCAACCTAGTCGGACTCTATGCAGAATGTGAATCCCTAAGAATGCCTTTTAGGGTACTGGTTTTTTCACGAAAAATTCGAAGCACATTTAAATTCTGTAGGATAAATGAGAAAAAATCTGCCTGAAGAAATAATTACATTCTTTTTTCCTGGAAGGGTAAAAATGTATAGTAAAGTCAACATTTTGTAATGCTTAGACTTCGGCAAATAAGTAAATCCAAACGAGAATAAAAACTCCACAAACCTTTAAAAACCAACAACCACCTCATGCAAAATTGCTTACTTAAATAACCGTTCTTGCTGTGTTTCACGCCTGTATAACTATGTAAAAGCGAATTAAAGACTTCATGTTTTTGGAACTACTTCTGAATGGAAAAAGAACAATTTGGAAGCAACCAAGTCCGACTGGGAAGTCTTTGCTAGACACATCAACAAGTTGAATGATGTGCACAGGAAGTAAATGAAGTGCAAATGCAACGCTGCAATTGACCATAATAACACAATTTAATTTAAATCTCTTTCTTGTTAGATGTACTTTAATTACTTAATTGTCTAGACGTTGGAGGGCACATGTGGTAAATATTACAGAAGTTAATACCTAACAGTAATATAGCAGATATGTACCTATAAACCGTGGCGATCAAAATTAAGAGGAGGTTGATTTTTTTAATATTCACAACATTTTTAAGGTAAACATTTTTTTTTACTTTTTATAAAAATATTTTTCATCCTTTAAGCAAAACATATACATGAATCAAAGTTTCAAACTTTATGCAAAATTTCGAAAAATTCAACAAGACCTGAAATTCTGGCCATCCCATACAAAATAAAAAGGTGTAAAGAAGCGAGTACGGAAGGCCTACCGCTTTAAAATATTGGTGATAAAAGCCCCTCCCAGAAGGTCATTTTTTCGAATTATGCGAGTATTACAGTTGTCCAGAAGTATGCAAGAAAATGCCAAAAAAAACAAGTAAGAAAGTCTAAGTTCGGGCGGAGCCGAACATTAAATA
>NW_023458556.1:49681415-49699771 GCF_013731165.1 Rhagoletis pomonella | reverse complement strand
AAGTAAAGTAACGTTAAATAAAGTAAAGTAACGTTAAATAAAGTAAAATAAAGTAAACTAACGTAAAGTACGAGAGAGACCCGCACGTGATCATCGAGAAGCCAATGGCATCCACAGAGAGTGAAAGTTTGGTGCGGATTTTGAAGCGGTCACATCATTGGCCCACGTTTCGTTCAAAAACACATACTTACAAAACGACATCAACCGCAAGAAGCCCTGCATATTAAATACAAGTTTTTTTATACTCGTTTACTAGCAATTGGCAACTTCAAAAGTTTAAATTTTCTCACATTTTGTTTATGGAAATTAAAATAAAATTGCGGCCTATTTACACTGATCACAAAACGGTAAACCATAATTTTTTTCCAAAATTTAGCAGCAAGTGAAATTACATTTTACGAAAAAATTATAGAGGGTAACTTCCGCCTTTTTTTAATATAAGCAAAAAGTTAACAAAATCGACTTCAACAGGGCCTTCATACAAAAGAAATTTAATTTTAATTAATACATTACATCAGTGAAGATTGGCAACAGAAATTCTTTGTTAAAGGCTATTAATAAAATTAAAAGATATAGCTACAGCCACACTTCACTGCGCAGCGGTAAAACTTTTATCGGATGCGATTTTTTCATTCGCACCTTTCTCTCATTCTTCTTGCTTTGATTGCCGGTCATTTGATTAACTAACATAGGCCAAGTGGTAACAAGCACATTAAACAGAAATCCAGCCAGAAGTTGAGGTTATAGTTGGCATAAGCACAAAGCAAAAGTATGTTAGAGAATCGATGGCGAATCAGTCAAGACGATGATAAGATGAACTTTGTGCAAAGAGTAGAGCACAATGGCATGAAAAAACAAAAAAAAAACAATAATAATGCTCGTACTTAAAAATCAGTTGCAGACTTATCTACATACATAAATATTTATGTATTTGTTGGCTGACTCAACGTCTGTAAAATGCTATGAACTTCGTAAAATTAGTGGCAAAGTGGCTGACCACTGCTCAGTCGGGAATAAGCTGCTGGCAGTGGAAATTAACCATTTTACTTTGGCTTTAAAATAGCATTAAGTTTACCTACTAACGCACATAGACATGCGCATTTTGTATTGATAGACATAGAAATCTCAGTTAAGTTTGACTTTCGGCTTTCTTTCTGTTAAAACAAATTTTTTGTTTTGGGTTTCTTTCACTCCATCTATAATTAGATAAGCTTTTAAAGTCTCTTCCTTTGTTATTTGTACAATTCGTAAATAGCAGCCGACATATATATCAATCATGTTGGATTCTAGGTTTATGCAAACCGTTTTTTTTTTAACCAGCTGCAATTCTGACAACTTTCTTGAAAGCTCTTTACTATCTTTCGAAACACAAATTGAAAGATCTCCTAACGAGGAGATATTAGCGCTATGCTGTTCCCCTTTTAGCAATGAGTTTTCTTTATTTAATTTATTTAAATCAAAAAAAAAAAACAAATACACTCTTCGTTTTAAAACAATAAATATTAATAAATAAAAGAAAATGAAATAAGAAAAAGGAAAACGTTTAATCAAAAAAAGAAGGAAATAGTACTCAAAAATTAGGTTAGATTAAAAATACTTTTAATATTGAAAAAAGACAAAATAAAAACAATTAACAAAAAATTTATAAGATCCTAAAAATTAAATTAAATAAAAAATTTATTTTTCCTATTAAAACGATAGAATCTATAAAAACATTAAAGAAAGTTAAGTTAACAAAAAAAATTAAATTAAACAAGTGATTTGTACGCAAAAAACAAAACCGACTTCAATTCTCATATACAAATTTAAAAGTACCGTTAATTTCTAAATGATCCTAAGATCGGATCTAAACCAAATTACCACCTCGGAGGTACCACCATTCTTTTAAAAAAGAATTATTTAAATCGGTTAACGTGGTCCAAAGTTATGCGCTGATTTGATAACCCCTTTCTTTTTTTGATGTCGGCTAACAAAAAAAAATAAGAAATATATAAAATTCGTTTCTAAAACTAATGCAAATATAAACTAAAGGCTATTATAATCACATACAGCAAAAAGTTGTTCCCTTCTTTCATAGAGCGAAAATGAGGAAAAACATATTGCACATATAATTCTTTTACTGGGGTATAATTGTGGTCATAAGCAATAACCGCCTAAGTCGACTTAAGAAAGAATTGAGTTATATATGCTATCGTATTCTGCAACAACTATTCCATGTGTATGTGAAATCCCCATCTCGCCAGCTAGGCTATTGAAAAAGTTATAGACGAACATATTTTGGTTTGCCCATAAGTTTAACATTACAAACCAAATGTTTAAAACGTTTTTTCTCGAACTCAGTTTTTTCGACTTAGGCGGTTATTGCATATGACCACAGATATATGTACATTAGACTGCATCACTCCCCATACAAAAAAAAATCGGTACTATTTTTCCATTGGTATTATAAAATCTATTATATTTTAAGACGTCCACCAAAATATTTCGAAAAAATATTAAGATTTAAGTGAGCTGGACCAATTTCAAAATACCTCCAAAAATAGAGGTTTTTATGAATAAAAATAGTTTCTTAAAATTTTTTTTTTTAAATCCCCTCAAATGATAAAACGATTTAAGCTTAAAAAATTTGCATAAAAATACTTTTTAAAAATTAAAAAAAATTTGAACGGAATCGTAATGATGAGATTTTTGATGCTGTTTTTTAACTTTTTTCAAAGATTGGTATAACAAAAACTTGAATAACTGAGCCTAAATTATTCTGATTTAGACTTAAGAGGTGTCGGTGGAAAGGTATATTCTCACCCTTTTTATTTCTTTGCTAATAAACTCATTCAAAGGACGAAAGAGAAAGGTAGGATGAATGAACGTCATTCAAAGTTGAATTAAGATGTGTTGGTATTTGAAAAAAAGAAAATTGGGACACGAATGATTTTTTTTTTACAGAAATAGAAACAGTGTTAAAATACCTATCTACTGAGATCTCATATGTCTAAATCAGAATAGTTTTGGCCCAGTTATTCAAGTTTTTCGTAAATCCATCTTTGAAAAAAGTAAAAAAAAAAACAGCATCAAAAATCTCATTCTTACGATTCCGTTGAAAATATTTTTAAATGTTTGTATGTAGATTTTTTAAGCTTAATCTGTTTTGTCATCTGAGGGGAGTTTTTTCAAAAAGTTCTTTACGAAACTATTTTTATTCATAAAAAACTCCATTTTTGGAGGAGTTTTCAAATCGGTCCAGCTCACTTAAATCTTAATATTTTTCCCAAATATTTTGGTGAACGTCTTAAAATATAATAACTTTTGTGATCCCGGCGGAAAAAACGCAACTTTTTTTGGTGATGCAGTCTAATGTACATTTATTTTGGTTACACAATGTCTACAAAGATTTCTTTGTTCAGTTATTCAGCCACTTAAACTTTCCATTTAATATTTAAGTGACATGTCACCGCACAAAGAGTTGACATTTAGCCCAATTTTATTTTCTATGTTGAAATACTCGTATTAGTTAATTAGGTTAAAAGTGATTACTTTAGATGCTTTAATAAATTTAGTAAACAAAAGGCAGCAGCGACATATTAAACATTTTTAGAAAATTCAATTAAAACGACGAAAAATATTAGTGCTTTGCAACATAAGCGTTTTTCAAGGGCAAAATAATTAGAGTGAGTTCAAGTTAAAAGCGAGCACGAATTAAGTTTAAGAGAAATAACAATGTAAAAGGTCAATTTAAAAACAAACCCCAAAATGAATCAAGAAACGAACTCAACGAAAACAAAATCCCAACTGAGAGCAGCAGCGCAATATGCTCGTACTAAGTAAGCTAGTACCGGCAAGCAAAAGCGCATGCATAAAAGCGGCAAGGTGCTGCCAGCGGTACTAATATCACTTGCTGACACTTTCAGGTTAAGACGTCTAAACTCATCTGCTTTTGTATTCGACGAAGTGTACGCCTTAGTAAAATGTTTGTCTTGAAGACAGCAATTTTGCATGCTTTGCTTAGCAATTTTCTTTTCGCTAAACTTGGCCTTGACTAGGTGTGTAGATAGGTATTACTCAAGCGGAAATGGTAAGTGCTCTGTATGTATGAAGGTACTCGTATATGGTGCCATCGACGGCAATGCCTAAAACAACAACACAAATATACGTGTATACATTATCTACGTATATATAAGAAAATAATGGTTACAACCAAAAAGTGCAGCAACCTAGTCGAACCATGCAGAATGTGATTCCCTATGAATGCCTTTTAGGGTACTGGTTTTTTCACGAAAAATTTGAAGCACTTTTAAATTCTGTAGGAAAAATGAAAAAAATCTGCATGAAGAAATAATTACATTCTTTTTTCCTGGAAGGGTAAAAATGTATAGTAAAGTCAACATTTTGTAATGCTTAGACTTCGGCAAATAAGTAAATCCGAACGAGAATAAAAAATCCACAAAGCTATAAAAGCCAACAACCACCTCATGCAAAATTGCCTACTTAAATAACCGTTCTTGATGTGTTTCACGCCTGTATAACTATGTAAAAGCGAATTAAAGACTTCATGTTTTTGGAACTACTTCTGAATGGAAAAAGAACATTTTGGAAGCAACCAAGTCCGACTGGGAAGTCTTTGCTAGACTCATCAACAAGTTGAATGATGTGCACAGGAAGTAAATGAAGTGCAAATGCAACGCTGCAATTGACCATAATAACACAATTTAATTTAAATCGCTTTCTTGTTAGATGTACTTTAATTACTTAATTGTCTAGACGTTGGAGGGCACATGTGCTAAATATTACAGAAGTTAATACCTAACAGTAATATAGCAGATATGTACCTATAAAGCGTGGCGATCAAAATTAAGAGGAGCTTGATTTTTTTAATATCCACAACATTTTTAAGGTTAAAATTTTTTGTTACTTTTTATAAAAATATTTTTCATCCTTTAAGCAAAACGTATACATGAATCAAAGTTTCAAACTTTATGTAAAATTTCTAAAAATTCAACAAATTCAAAAAATGTGAATCTGAAGACCTGAAATTCTGGCCATCCCATACAAAATAAAAAGGTGTCAAGAAGCGAGTACGGAAGGCCTACCGCTTTAAAATATTGGTAATAAAAGCCCCTCCTAGAAGGTGCAAAAAAAAAAGAAATTGGCAAAAATAAACGCGATCTTGCACTTTATTAGACTAATTTAATTGACTATAAAACTGCATGCCTAATTTTTAGTTCGAAATGATTCTTTAAATTCTGAATAAAAAGTTTGAAATTTTTGGTGAAAATTTGTTGAATTTTTATAACGTTTTCCCAATGTTCGAAATTTGGTTTTATGTTGTAGTATTCTTAGATAATGTGCTATACTTTTACAAAATAAAAATAATCAAAACTGGCAAAGTGTCGCACTCGTATTATTTTGTTGGCAACCAACTGTATGTATGTCTGGTAAAATCCATCCAAATGGCAGACAAACTTTTTTCTTATCATACTCGCTCTTCGACCGCAAAGGAAAAATTCCGAGTGGATTTCTGCAAAGAAAAAGCTTATCATAAAAAACGATCTGCTATTAGAAATTGGCATAAAACTATGGATTCCTCCATTTGTATGACAACATCAAGACGAACTTCACAAAATGGAAGGGAGTGCAAAATATTTCTTATATCCTCTTTTTAATTAGAATATCTTGCCAATTTTTTATATAATTTCTATTTTTTATTTTTTTTTTATTAGAATAATTTTTTTGTGGGAAACCAAATACTTGCCTTGGCAACCAGTTTGACCAGGTTAACATTTTTGAGGCTAGATTTAGCATTTAATTTTAAACTATAAGCTCAAAATTTTCAGTCTTACTTCGTTGCTTTTTTCTGGGCTTTTTAATTAAAAATATTTCTAGCAATATTCCGACCGGAACTTATAAAAAAAGTACCATATTAAAAATACTTAATATTTCAAAAACTACTGTTTACCGTTCAAATATTCCAAAGTACCATTTCCTTGAGGTTAAAAAAAATAGCATACCGGAATTCGCTTTAAACTGTATTTTTGAAACAATCGATTTGTTGGCGTATTACTAGTGCACTCTAAAGTAGAAAGCAATCATATTTCTATTAGATTTTTATTATTATTATTTTTTTTTTTTGATTTTTCGTATCTTAAACTGAACTCCATTTTGCATACCTTGAAAAAATGTAGCGGTTATTAACCTGAAATATATTATTTTCTGTTTTGATGCGAACGATTTAAAAATTTATTTAAATAAAATCGGTTTCGCGGAACTTACATATCGAGTTGGCGAAGACTGAATGAATGAATATAATGACTTCTTCTTAACTAAATTTTTCACGGGGGGTATAACTTTTTCTAACCTTTTTTCAAACCCAATTTAGCCTCGCTTTTTGTGATCATCTGGTCACACCGTTGGCAACGCTGAAAATTCAGTTCGTCCCAAAATATAAGCGTGCAATGGTTTTTTAACTTCGACCCTGCAAACATCCCGGCAAGTTCCGAAAGCAAACAACACAAAAGTTAGAGCTAAATACATATCTCAATTGATGTGTCTGCTCATATCTCACTTAAATTTTTTCTTAAAACCTTTCTGCCGTCTGACAACAAAATGTTGGCACTTTCATTTAGTTGACGAATGATGCAGTAGTAGTTATGCCAAAAACAAAACAACTTTTTTTTTTTGTAAGTGATCTTGTCAGCTTGACAGCTCAATTACATACAAAACGCTGTGACAGCGATGAGAGTACTTTGGATTTGTTATTGAAGCGTACTTGAAAGACCACTCATTTATCTCAATGTGCCTATATTTTGTGAATTATCTCTGTTTATTATAAATATTAAGCTTTGGCGTATGCTTTTTCTCTTTGTCTTGCTGAAGCATCTTGTCAAATGAAATTTCACACAAAGCCTGAGTGCTGGCTGCTTGTGCATTGAAAGTGAACGTCGAAAATGACCGGGTGAATGCACGTAACGAGAGAAAGATAGGGTTTAGAGTCTACTGCAAACAACCATCTAAACTTTAGAAGTAATGATTATGTGATACCCTTTGTTTATTGTATTCGGAACAAAAGGTAATACATATATTTTTAATTATCCTTTGTAATGCTCGCATGTAATTACATTTTCTATAAATAGCAAAGAGTGTGTTTTAGCGCTTCTAATGTAGCGATGAAAATCATAAAATGGAAGGATAGATTAATCTGATTTATTTCTGATTTCCAACTTCTTAGAATCCGCGAAAAAAACATGGGGTTGGTATTTAAATCCGAAAGCTACCCAGAACACTTGCTATCCTTGAGGAATTCGAGCATTTAAACTGAGTAGGTATTACAATTGTGGTTCTCACTAAACCGATCAGTGGTAGATGGTGGAGTAACCGTCTACACAGATGTTTCAAAGAGTATTACCTGCGGATTAGTCAGCCTAGTCGTCGGCCAAACAACTGCTGAGTCTTCCAACAAAACGGTTAAGCTTCTCTTAAATAGCACAATTACAGCCGGGAAAGCCACTATATTCGTCAGTTTGCAAGCAGCCTCGAAAGTTATAGGATAGGTTATAGGTGCGATAATTTTATGACAATTCAAACCAGCCATATGGCCTACAAACCAGCTTATGGCCACCTCTCTGAAGTTGGCAGGACAACTTTTTCTCAAAGCAAACATTCCTATCGGATAATTTGCCGTTAATTATCCGTAAATTATCCGTGAAAAGAATAATTTTGCCGCGGACATATTTTAAAAAATATCGCGTGCCCTTCCACGGAAGTTAGCAGGGAATTTTTGCTTTGAGACAAAGTTGTCCTGCCAACTTCAGAGAGGTCTTATGGCCTACTAAAGTTTTCATGTCCCGCCCAAAGTAGTTTTCAAAAAAAGTGGACAAAATTGTTAAAATAAATGTCTGAGCGAAATTAGAGCATTAGACACATGTAGTAAAACTTTATGCGAAATATTTTCTTAGAACATTTTACCCATTAGCTCCCACCCTAAAAGGTCGTTTTATCCCTAAATTCAAAAAACCCCACAAAAAGCAAATTTTTAAGTTCGTTAGAGGATTGATATATTCTAGAAAATGATTCTTCGGGAAATTTTTCTAGGGGTCTTCTCAGACAAAAACGTCATTCCAGAAACCTAAAAGCCTCTCAAAACTTTAATAAAAAATTAGCAAAAAAATTCTCTTTTTAAAAATTTTCTTTTTAATTAGATTGAAAAAAATAAGCCTTCTCTCTAGGCTATCTATCAAAGGGCACTCACAGAAGATGCTACGTCTCCAAGCGGGAGTACAATACGATTTTCCACTCACTCCCTTCCAGACTAACCCAGCCTGGGTTACGTAGTGCCAGAAGCTATAGGCGTGATAATTCCGGTTCAATTTGGTTCTGCGCTAATGATATCCAGTGTTGCCAGAACTTTTTGGGCCGACCGGCTAGATTGGCAAAAAAAAGCGGCTAAAAACGGCTAAAATGTTTTAGTGAAAATCCATATGCTTTATTTAAATAAATCGCAAGAAACGAAAGACTAATTAACACCATTAATTTATATCGAGTGTATATTCCTCATCATCAAATGAATCACTATTGTATATATCACCTGAATTCATTAATTTTAAGAGATCGTCATCTACAGTAAAATTATGGCAGCATTTTTCTTCACGTTTTAAACCGTATCTTATATATAAAATAGCGTTTAACGTTTTAACACACATTGGATTTCTGTGCTTAGTTTTTATTATATGCATTGAACTAAATATTCGCTCTACTTCTGCATTACTTATAGGCAAAACAAGAAAACTAAAAACTAGGTTGCAAAGGTCAGCAAAAGGGTTTTCTCCTAGGGCATTTCGAAATTGATAAACTTCGGCCCAAAAATTTACAGTTGAGTCTAAATTACTCCAGGTATGTAACGTTAACCGTTGCTATTGCATCTCTATGGATGTTATTTCGTCGGCGTTATATTTGTGTTTTTGTTGCTGTAGTTGAACTAATACTTTTGGTTTAATTACTCTTAATGCATTTCCAACCGAAAAAAGTCAATTTTTTTTTAGTGTGGCAATATTTGTAGGGAGGCGTTGGCGTAATTCCTTTATTAAAGTGATAATAAAATAGCGACCATTTTCTCGAATTATTTTCTCGGCTTCGTGGTCAAAAGCGTTTGTGCTTACTTTTGTTTTTAAATATTCTTCAAAACTGTGATAAAACTGAGGAAATGGAGCAAGGTATGGTTCCAACGGGGAGCATATAGGATCAAATGTGTCCGCGCTAATAACCACTAGGGAGCATAGATGCGAAAGTAAAACATTGAGTTCATTAAAAATCTTCATTAGGTCTGCATTATTGCTTTCGAACAACTTGTTTACTTTTTGCACCTGAAAATTAGGCAAATAGTAAAATCGGCTAAAAACGGCTAACTTTTTTTTACAAACCGGCTAACAAATCGGCTGCCGGCTAGATCGAATTTTCTCCGGCTGGTTGCTGTCAAAACCGGCTAAATCTAGCCGGAAAACGGCTAAAATGGCAACGCTGATGATATCATAAAAGCGCTGAACTTAAAATTCCATTGAGTAATATGTAATAATTATTATATATTATCTGCTATCTATCTACTACTTACTAATTACGGGGATAATACTACTATACAGATCCAAGAGACACATAGCGGAAGCCGAAACTCCTGTTGGAGCATACCAGAAGCCATACCTTTGTGCTCAAAGAGCAAATACTCTGGTCGAGGTGGATTCCATACTATTATAACTTTTATAAATGTTATTCTTTTCGACTTTACTAATTTTTATAGGCCGTTTAGGCTTGAAAAATTCCTGGCTTTAGAGGAAACAGGACAGTATTTTTAACCGACTTCGTCGGAATATTATTTTTTTTTTTTTTATGTATGTTACCGCATAACTTTGGACCACGTCAACCGATTTCGATAATTCTATCGGAAAGGTAAATGAACGATATCTTAAATTTTTATATGAGAATTGATGTCGGTTTGGTTTTTTACTTAAAAATTACTGGTTTTTTAACCGACATCCAAAAAAGGAGGAGGTTATCAGTTCGTCGGAATATTTTTATTTTTATTTTTATTTTTTACTTTAACTTTGGACCACGTCAATCGATTTCGATAATTCTTTTTGAATCGGAAAGGTAACGTCTCAGAGGTAAAAGGTTGGCATTAAGCGTGATTGTTAGATGACATTCTTCACAAAGTTCGTAGAGAGTGTTAAATAAATAAAAAAAATTTTCTCTAAAATACGGCTACGAATTAGTATGTGTGTATGTAAGAATCTTAATGCATTTAAAACATGTTTGCATCAGGGATGATACGAATATTTGCATTCGCACTCGTTATGCGAATGATTCGCATCATTTTACAAATTCGCAGTCGCATCATTTTACACATTCGCATCAAATGATACGAATGTTTTGCGAATGCGAATGTGTACATGGGCAGAGAGTCCACTCAAATATTGGCTGACTTCCAAAACATCAATTGCTTTGCATACGTACAAAGTATGTATGTATGTATGCACATATTGATTTCGTACGAGTTTCCTATGCAAACACGTTTTTTTTACGCGAATTTCCTTTTTACGCGGTGTTTTGTAGAAATTGGACCGCATAGGCTGATTTGCATGAAAATTGATCTATTCTCACGCGAACATTTTTTGGTGCCAGTTAACCGCGTAAAAAGAGGATCAGCTGTATGTTTTAACTCGTCAACTTCACATAAAAATCATTGCCTTTCACACATAGATGGCGCCGCGCTCAGTTGTAATGGCTATCGCAGTACAACTTGTCGTAGATGGTATGTAACTCCGCTAAGCATACTGAACTTTTCTCTTTAAAGCCGGCAGATGTCGCGTATACAAGTACAGAGTGCTAGATATGAAACTAAAATATGGCTTATAAATAATTGTATTTTATGGTTTGTACAAAGTTTGGAGACGCGAATTAACTCCTGTTTAAAACTACAAAAGCATGTACATAGATTATGCGGAAAGTCACTTACAGTGACTCAAACATTGTTCACGGGTTGATTTTTTTTTTAAATATGCACAATGTTTTTAAAGTTAAATTTTTGTTGTGGTTTTATATAAAAATATTTCCCAAGCTTTAACAAAACCATATAAATCAAAGAGGCAAACTTCATACAAAATTTAGGAAAATTCAACCAACATTTCAGCACACAAAAACATTTTTGGGTCGGTCTGCAGTTTTATAGAGCATACAATTTTAGTCCAATGAAGAAGATAACTAGTGCCAGTTTGAATAACATATCTTATAATTTGAATCTTTTTTTTTGTTGGCGGTGATATGCAGTTTCTTCCATATGTAAACATTTCAAGCATTTTTTTATATGGACGAAATTATAACTCACAGAGATGCCATTAAACTCAACAATTATTGCAGTTTTATCATATGGTTGCATTTTTAGACAAAGTTGTGTATGTATTACAAAACTTGAAAAATCGATTTTGAACCGAACTAAGCCATTTTTGAGTGGTTTTCGGTTCGTTTTTTGATTTCATAATTAAAATGGTTCGGTTCGTGGTACGGTTCGAAGCCCGAAGAAAAGCGACGGTTCGGTTCAAAAATCGGTTCGAATCAAAACCGGTTTGCAGCCCTGGTAAAAACGTTCTAAAGAGTCAGATTAACAAGCGCCCAATTTTGATGACAATTTGTTGAATTTTTCTAAATTTTATACAAAGCTTAAAACTTTGATTTATATGATTTTGGTAAAGGCTTGGATAATATTTTTATAGACAAATAACACAAAAAAAGTAGCTTGAGAAACCTTATGAATATTTGCAAAAAATCAACACCTAAACTTTTTTTGAGACACTCACTGTTTATAACACTCGTTGGCATTTTTTGTTAGTAGGGAGTGCACGGTAAACACCGGTTTGCATTGCAAACCACGCACCGTGCCAGGCCTTTCCCTGTAGGGAAACCGCGGACTAGGGAATCAAATTTCTAGTTCCGTACTAGGTCTTCATCGCCAAAAACGAACTAGACCGATAGGAACTAGATCCCTACCAGTCCAAAATCGGCGAAAAGTGGTACTTTTAAGAAACTAATTTTTTCAGTTTTTTTCACTAGAAATCTATATCTAAAGTGACGAATTTAGAAATGGTTCGGAACTATAGAAAAGGGGATGCAGAACGAACTAGATCCTATTTGTCGAATTTAGAACTATTTCGGAACTATCGAATAAGGGATGCAGCGGTGGGCTTGTTTACTCTACATAGATATGTGCTCGGCGGCTTTTTCGTTCAAATACGCTTCTCTTCTGTGCTTCGCAGATGCTATTTCATAGTTTGGTAATACAAAACAAAGCTTTGTGTTAACATATTAACATCTTGGGGCCTACTGGAATCTAACCAATAACAGTGAGCACCTCTGCAAAGTCAGCTACAGCCAAAGGTATGTAAACGTACATTTCTTACAATCATTCAAACAAATTTTATTTCAAATTTGAAAAAATGTTTCTTTGAAAATAATGTAAAATCACACACGGAAGAACCGAAAAGATTGAAAAATCATGATACTTTTTTCTTTCATCTGTCGATTTTAGAACTGGTTCGGAACTATAGAATTTAGGACTAGTTCGGAACTATCGAAAAAGGGATGCAGCGGGGGGCAATTGACACTTCCTAGGACATCGCCATGTTAAATTCGCCAGTTGCTTGCATGCAATAGAGATTTATCGCGAACCAGTACTGGGTCTAAATGTACTAGAAGCGCCCCAGTACAGAACTAGAGATTTTCCCCACAGGGTTGCAAGACTGCGACCCCAAATGTCATCAGACCTACCCCGGTGGGTGGATTTTCAAAAATGTGGTGTCAAAGTAAAGGGCTTGGCTTGGCTTGTAGATGTACAATAAGGTTTTATTTTTATTTTTTTTTTTCAAAAGATAGTTGCCACCTTAAAAATTTTAATTCAAGTTACTATTTTTTATTCTCAATTTATAAAAACAGACTCCATGAAGATTGGGAAAAACATCGGCGAAACACGTAGGAGGAAAAAAGGAAAATTGTTTTTGCTTTTTTTTTTATTACCGGTCGGAAGAGCTCCTATAGTAACCCAAATTCAAATTATATAATAAATTAAATTAATTATTATATGGGCATCAATCAAAATATTTTTGAAAACGCTTAGCTTAGCTACGCGTAGGAGTATCGCCACTCGTTTTAAAAACCTAAATTCAATTTAAACGATGGTAATTAGGTAGCTGAGATATGTATCACAATTTGGGTGTCAGACGAAAGAAATTTAAAAAAGTTTGATAATACTTTGAAGAGGGTTGCCACCTGCTTGAAAAGTCGAATTCAAATAAACTATATGAAGTAATAAAATATGGATACCAAACGGAATAGTGCTAAGAAATCTCTAGTTAGAAAATTTTTGAGGTAATTTAAGGGGGTTGCAACCTGTTTAAAAAGTTAAATTGAACTTATTTAATAAGTTAAATGAATTATAGATAGATCGGTATCAATCGAACTGAGTTTGAAAGGCTTTATTTCCGAACTGTATTTAGTAGGGGTGCCACGTGTTTAAAAAACCAAAATTCAACCTGAATTTCGGCATTTTTAGAAAGCTGAATTCAAATTACTTATTTAGTAAATAGTAAAGATGAGGTAATTATTAAAAGATGTGTGTCAATCGAAATGGGTTTGGAAAGGTTTTATTTAGAAACTATATTTAGGAAGGTTGTCACGTATTTAAAAAATTAAATAAGTTAATTGAAATATTAATCTCCATGGCAGAGGAGATTTAAGAAAATTTTAGTTTGAAAATACGTTTGAAAGGGTTGCCACCGGTTTTAAAGGTCGAATTTATTTAACTTATAAAAAACTATAAAAGATATATATGTATGTATATGACATATTTAAATATGAAAGTCAAACGCCGGAGTTTTATTAAAGCTTTAATTTGAAAATAATTTTAATTAGGGTTGCCACCTATTCGAAAAATCATATCTATCAACTATATATGTATATGCATGTGTATGTATGCGAAGCCATTTTTTATGAAGGTCATCTGCATTGTTCTTTCGAATTACAAAAATGAGATGTCAAATTTAAGTGCTCTTGGCGTGTAGATGTAAAACAACGTTATATTTTTTTTTTTTATGGAGTCCTTGTCTAGTTAGCTGCTGCGGTTACAACGGGCCGTCCTCATTGAAATCAGTGGGGCGCTCAGTAAATAAATAAGGCTGCTGTAATAAGGTCAAACATAGGAGCACAGGGTGCTTAACTGACTCAAAAATTGGACACTATGAGCTCTCTCTTCACTCACACATCCTTCAAGGATGAGTGGACGATAAGCAATATCTAATTCGAAGGAGCCTGCGCTGAACTTCAACACGAATGAGTCGAAGACAGAAGAGCCGGTTTCAGAGTATTTTGCAGAGAACCGCCAGCAACTGGTATATCGAAAAGTCCTTGTACTAGCCATCTCCACATTTAATACGTTTATATAATTTTAATTGCTAATTTAATGACTTCCAACAAGAGTTAGATATTTTAGATTACTAATAAAAAAACGCTGCGTCAATTATTTTTCAATTAAGACAAGGTGATGCAAAAAAAATGTTAAATCGTTGGATACCGTCTGTGCAAAAACATAAAAAAACCTCTTTTTGCATTCATATATGCACATACATACATTTGAAAATCAAAAATAAATAGAGACATAAGTGTATGTATAAGATAAGCAAATTAAAATGGAGTTAATATGCTTTGCGTATCGATGACGCTGGCTCTATCCCCGCGCAAGTCTAGAAATGAAGTATGAAAACAAGATCTAATGATCCCCAAACAGTTGCTATGACTTCTGCCACTTAGACTTTGTTCAATATGTAACACTATTGACAACAAGTTATCAAGTTTAATATGTAAACTACTGCAATTTGAAAAGTCAGTAACTTTTTAAATAAGATATATTTTTCAGGAAAAATGCTCGATATATCTAGTCTTGCCTTTTTCCAATTTTTGGTTATTGCTTCAAACAAAAAATGCGTTTTTCAAGGACATCAAAATAAGCTTTGTTTCAGTGATGACCTCTTCATTCGACCCAAATCTCCTATCGCCCAGCAATTTCTTTGGATTAAATAGGACACAGGAATAGCCGCTTGGCTAAATCTGATGAATATGGCGCAGGGGTAGGAGTTCGTAGTCTCATTGATGGATATTTTCCATTGTGACTTTATAATGTTCTTGTAAAATGTAATGTACCCACTCAGTTGAGATTCTTATAGCCTCAACCATCTCATCCGATCGTCCAATATAATCGATTTTATTAACGATTACTGGCGTGTTGACCTCTTTTGGGCGACCTGAACCTTCGGAGTCACTTGTGCTCTTTCAACCACAATGGAACTTAGTTATCACGCCTTTTCTTGGTTTCGGTAAGGGAATTTTTACGCAAAAAATAATGATGAATCAGCCCACGAAATTCACAATTTCCATTTTCGTTTAAAATCACGAGGTGTCTGCTTTCAATGGCAGCTTGTTCAAAATTTTACAGTAGTCTATTATTGCGTTTAAAGTTACTGCGCGCGAAATTCAAACAGTCACTGACATTTCAAATTGCCCTCGTAGTTTTTAGTATTTTGGAGAAACAATTAAAATGGAAATGAGAAAAATCCGTAAAATTGATTTTTTTGTTTCATAATCCAGCAAAAATCATTTGCAGCAGCAGCACGAGCAGCGTAATCGCAGCGAAATATCAGAGTGACCGGTTTGTCGGCATAATCGCAAATATGTATGTACGTTAATAAATTAATAGCCAACAGATCATCAATTAATACAGAAAAATACATAAACTAAGATTAAAACTGGGGTGAAGTTGTTTTACTCAAATACTACAAATGAATATTTTCTTGTTTTGTTCAGCAATTGTGATTGCAGTTTAAACTGCAGTAGCAGCAAAACAATATTAAACATCGAGCTCTGCAATCAGAGTTGCCACAGAAGAAAAAAGAATACTTATCATCCACTTGAAAAACATCTACCAAATCTGGAAAATATCTACCAATAACTACTTTTTTATAGTTATTTTAATAAAAACTATAGTTTTGTTATTTGTTTAGTTATTTCAATAAGATTTAATATTGTTTTTAAGGAATTTTCTATGTTTTTTTCATTTAGCAAATTATACGGTATTCGACCAAAAGCGAAAGTGATGAAACTAAAGGCAACAATGAAACTTCATCGTTTGAAAAAATTTCATCTCGAGTTATTATAGACTAATACAGTGACTCAAAAAAGCGCTTGGTGACTTTTTTTTAATATTCACAATGGTTTCTAAGTAAAAAATATTTGTTATTTTTATACCCGAGCGCACTTGTGCACAAGGGTATATTAATTTTGCTCACATAACGGTTGTTTGTAACAGCCAAAACGAATCGATTAAGCCATGTCTGTCTGTCCGTCCGTCTGTCCGTCTGTCCGTCCGTCCGTGTACACGATAACTCGAGCAAAAATTGAGATATCTCAACGAAATTTGGTATGTAGGTTTCTGTTAATCCAAGGTAGGTTGGTATTGAAAATGGGCGAAATCGGACACCACGCCCACTTCCCATATAACGGTAATTTCCAGAAATACGAAAACTGCGATATTTTAGTAACTACTGAAGATAATTCACTCAAAATTGATATTTGTAATAATTTTCAGACGAAAAATAAGAATATTATAAATTTTTGGAAAATGGGCGTAGCCACGCCCACTTATGGTTACATGTGTATATCTTGGTAACCGCTGCACCAATTTCTTCCAAACTTGGCACAGTTGTTGGCCTTCGCACAACATACCAAATGGCAGAAAATTTTTAAAATCGCTCAATAACCACGCCTACTTCCCATATAACGGTAATTTTCAGAAGTACGAAAACTGCGATATTTTAGTAACTACTGGAGATTATTCACTCAAAATTGATATTTACAATAATTTTTAAGACGACAAATAAGAATATTATAAATTTTTGGAAAATGGGCGTAGCCACGCCCACTTATGGTTACATGTGTATATCTTGGTAACCGCTGCACCAATTTCTTCCAAGCTCCTCACAGTTGTTGGCCTTGATACAGCATACTAAATGGCCGAAAATTTAAAAAATCGGGCAATAACCACGCCCACATCCCATATAACGGTAATTTAGATAAATACAAAATCTTCGATAAATCAGTAAATATTGAAGCTAATTTATTCAAAATTGATGCTTGCAACAATTCTTTACCAAGAAATACGTTTATGGTAAAATTTTGGAAAATGGGAGTGGCACCGCCCACTTATGATCACATATAAGTATACCGGTAACCGTTCTACCAATTTGTACCAAACTCGGTATGGTTATTGTACTTGCCACGTGTAAGCAAAACGTTGAAAATTATTGAAATCGGACTAATATAACGGCCGATTCTCATATAACGGTAAATTTAAGAAATGCTTGAAACTTCAATATTTCGAAATTGAAGGACGCTAATTTACTCAAAATTGTTACAACTCGGCTTACCATCTAGCGGAAGGTTTCGGAAGGGTGAAAAAACATATATTTAATACTTGCGCCGGGTATTTAATGTTCGGCTCCGCCCGAACTTAGACTTTCTTACTTGTTTTGTATAAGAATATTTTTTGCGTTTTAATAAAATCCATAAAAATCAATAATTCAAACTATATACAACATTTAGAAAAATTTAAAAAAAAAATTTCGTCTAAATTTCGAATTCTCTACTCTGAATTTCTAGAACAATTTAAGGTATGGAGTTTTGTAGCCCATAATATTTGAGTACAGGCAACACTGTGCAGCTAAAACTTCCCGTTGATCTATTTTTTTTTTTTTAATTCTTTTATTTTTATTCAACGATTTCCATTGATAAAGAATAGCGTTGTTTTAATATTTTTTCCGAACAATCATTTATATTTAGGGAAGCAAAAGCTCATCGGGATTTCAGTAAAATGCGATATGAATGGAGCACAAAATGTTCGCCTTATATCGATATATGTACATTTATACGTATGTATTTAAGTATATAAAAAGTGTGCTAAGAAATGTATAATATAAAGATAACTACGAAAAATAAAGCGGGAACGAAAAATTTAACAAAAATCTCCCAAAATTAGAAAACATTTCCCTTTTTACCAACCCAAATTTGTTCTACCAATTTTGGTAACAATCTACCAAAGAGGCAACCCTGTCTGCAAGACTAGTCAGACATCAAAGTGGTAAACAAGATAGTTAACTACAAAGAAATTATACACTAAGTACGTATATATGTATGTATGCAAGTATGTAAATCAATTTGCGGCTGTGAAATGAAGAACTCTCTGAACTTGGCAGGACAACTTTTTCTCAAAGCAAAAATTCCTA
>NW_023458556.1:49663686-49681315 GCF_013731165.1 Rhagoletis pomonella | reverse complement strand
ATCGAAAAAATAATCAGTAAAACAACCCTTTTCACATTCGAAAATGCATTTTTTCCCCCAGGGCGATGTCCTAAGAAAAGTGGGGCATTTAATTTTGCATTACCTAGTATCGAGAAATTAATGTGATTTAATATGAAGTTTGTGGGACTTTTTGAATACATTAGAATGCTGATTACATATTAAAAGGTAATTGGATGTAAACCTAATAAGAAATACAATCGATTATTTATCACACATGGAATGCATTACTACTTTTCCACTGGGATATAAAGATTCCACCTTATTGTCCTCCATAAAGTTGCTTTAGCTTATGTTGTGACTTACGGTATGAATTCCGTTTGGAAAATGGAAAATTTTCAACCAAGCACAGGTATTCCTGCATAAGTTCAATCAGGATCCCAACTCCGACCATGCTTTTATTTACCGTTTCTTTGTTCGATCTATGGTATCTTATTTTTTATTGGCAGTCTCTAAGGATTATGGAGCGTTAAAACCCCTTATCCCTATAAATGGTCTGTTTAGCTAAAGGTGAGCGGGAGATGAGGTTTAGAGTTAGGATAGCGTTGTGGGAGGAGAGGAGGGATTACCTTTTGCCGAGTGAGTTAAGGCTTATTTTCAGTATGCGAAATTCCACGGCGGTTGTCGCCAAATAAGTGAAAACAAATTGTCAAATGGAACTTAAACCAGCCTTTATTTATCGAGCTCACTTAGCCCGATATCACAACAAGCTATCATAAGCATGATGAGAGACAGAGAGGGAGACGTGCGGCCAAACAGACGAAGCTCGACCATTGGAGGAGTCATGCTCTAACCGCCGTAGACTGTTGTGCAATCAGCCGAGATGTATTCAAGGGGCGAATAGCCGGGATCAGCCAATGGCTACTTTAGAGGTGCTACTTCGGCATGAATCCGTGGAGAGTCCCTGTTTGGTTTGTATGCCACAGCTTACCAAAATTACTCTGGGAATGGAGTGTGTCCGATGCGTAAAGCATTGTGTGATGTTCCAGGCTCGGTAAGCATTGACCATGGTTGAGAATGAAACAGAGACTTATCTATACTAATTATATAAAGAGAAGTCCCTTTTTTTTGTAACAGGTAATCTCGTGAACGGCTGGTCCGATTTTCATGAAATTTTGTATATAAATAGCTTTCGGTAACCACCATGTTTTAGGCTAAAAAAAATTAACTTTTTTCGTGTAGGTGGACCAGGGACCGTTCTATTCGAAAAAATCTTATTATGGTCCGATTTGCTTAAAATTTGGTACGTAAGTAGCTCTTTAGCATATATGATCCATTTTTTCCGGGAAGTGGTCCAGGGACTGATCTATTCGAAAAAATCGTATTTACGGTCCGATTTGCTTAAAATTCCGTACTTAGGTAGCTTTTTAGCATATATGATCCATTTTTTCCGAGAAGTGGACCAGGGACCGATCTATTCGAAGAAATCATATTTATGGTCCGATTTGCTTAAAATTCGGTACTTAGGTAGCTTTTTAGCATATATGATCCATTTTTTCCGAGAAGTGGACCAGGGACCGATCTATTCGAAGAAATCATATTTATGGTCCGATTTGCTTAAAATTCGGTACTTAGGTAGCTTTTTACCTGGATAAGCTTATAGATTCCTGTTTTCCAATTTTAATGCAATTTCGAATATAAATAGCTTTGAGCAACGACCATATCAAGGGGCGAATTCGTCACTTGGCAAGATTTTTTTGCGCCAATCAGAAACAACGGATACTGTCAAAATATAATTATAATATATAATACATCTCAGCTAATATATATTTTGAAAGCCGTTTTTTATTTTTCGCAAGGCTCGAGAGCGGCTAAACCGATTTTTTGAAACTGCCAGCTGCCGCACGTGTCCCAAGGATGGTTTTAGGCTAAACAAAAATCTATATGTAAAGGGGGCGTGGCACTTCCCATACAAACCGATTTTCTCATGCTACATATCTCTGAAAGTGTGCATGGTAGAGTTCTGGAACTTGGTATGGAGATATACGAAATCAATCGCATACCCTTGGAGAAAAATTCAAGCTATTGTAAAAAGTGGTGTGGCATCTCCCATACAAACCAAATTTTTCACACTACGTATCTGTGGAAGTGGTCATGGTAGAGTTCTGGAACTTGGTTCGGAGATGTGCGAAATAAATCGCATACTCTTGGAGAAAAATTGGAACTATTGGGAAAGGGGGCGTGGCATCTTCCATACAAACCAAATTTTTCATATTGCATATCTCAGGAAGTGTTCATGGTATAGTTCTGGAACTTGGTACGGAGATATACGCAATCAACTCTTGAGGAAAAAGTGGAACTATTGGAAAAGGGGGCGTGGCATCTTCCATACAAACCGAATTTTTCATACTGCCTATCTTTGGAAATGTTCATGGTAGAGTTCTGGAACTTGGTATGGAGATATGCGAAATCAATCGCATACTCATGAAGAAAGAGGGCAGCTGTTGGAAAGGGGGGCGTGGCACCTCCTATATAAATCGAATTTTTATACTGCATATCTCTGAAAGTATTCAGATATGTATGTAGTTGAAATCAAGCCCATACTCATGGAGAAAATTTGGGCTATTTGAAAAGGGGGTGTGTCTTTGAATATATTTTTTAATTCTTTTGTAGGTGTGTTGGTGAGTGAAATCCTCCTAAATGGTTGTACGGATTTTAACGAAACTTTTTGTGTGTTTGAGTGGGTCTCTGGATGGTTTAGTTTCACAATTTAATCCGACAGTTGGCGCTGTAGTTGAGTTATTACTAAAAATCTTATTTATGATCCGATTTGGCTAATGTTTTAAATATGTATGCAATACTATTGCAAAAACTGCCAAGTGGTGCTGAAGTCGAGCTATTACTAAAAATAGCCAAGTGAGAAAAGGGGCCGTGAAGGTCAGATTAAATCGACCTGTTGCACCATTGAGTATATCGAACGCTCCTGCGTTGCAATTGGCCCAATGGGTGTGATTTTCCAATATTATTATGCGTTCAAACTTTTAAGGTATTTCGTCTGAAATAAGTATATGTACATATATTGCATTTCTGTAGAACAATGATTCGCACCCATTTTGAAATTGCCACCTACTATACTGTAAAGCTTCTAGGACATTCACTATAAAACCGGGTCATTTTTGCCGCCAGGGAGTGAAGAGGAAAAAATTTATTTCGCTTTGCGAATAATCGTGCTATGAAATGCCGCACAACTGGAAAATTGCAGAACTTCTTCACGGATATTTATTAGGTTATTTAAAGCGGCAAATGACCACCAAACCATAATCTTAGCAGACGAATGTGCCAATGAAAATCGTAAACGTGAATTGTTGGTGAAAGTGTTGGACCAGAAAGTTTTAATAAAATATATAAAAATTTTGGGAGGGACGAAGTTCGCCGGGTCTGCTAGTTAACTTAATAAGTTAGCAAGATGTTTGAAAATGGCTTAAAAATTGCGTATGCACGTGTGTGGGTGGGTATTCGCTGCACTTGCTTGGGCTGTATGTTATAGCGGGCGATGCAAATAGCTTCGCATGGACTATTTCCTTTTGGGGCTTTAATTTGATCGACTCAAAGAAAGGAGCTGAGGAAGGAGGTCCATTTTGCCAATGAAAACGGACTCAAATTGAATTGTTAGTTCCACAATAAATTTTCATCAATTAGATTCCGATAGAAACCCTATCTAGAAATAATATTTGTAGGCCAAGATTTCTCTTTAAGGCGACAAACCCCTAGAAATGGTCTTGGCAAACGTGGGACTAAAGTTAGCAAAACTCAGATTTTATTGAGGATATCAACAGAATATCCCTTCGCTAACAATATTGAAGTTTGAATTTTAAAAGCTACTTAAGAAAACGACACTAATGCGCGGTGTCACTAATCAATTTTAACACATCAGACTGTACCAGGGCCGGCCGCAGGGAATTTTATGTAAAATCATTCGTAACAACCAAGAATAGCATTATTTTATTTAGAGTATTCAGCATATTGTTTTTAATTGTGGATAACATTATTTAGCAAAACTAAAAGAAAAGTCACATGCAATTCACCGAGGTATATGAAAAAATTCTTTTAATAGTGAGTCAACATTAACATCCAGATTGCGATGAATATTGAGAAAAGCTAGCCCATTTTGTGGTCGTTCTCTGCCCATGCCTGCACATTAGACTGCGCCTTAGTTGTATGGAGAAAATGGGAAATTTAATATGTTTTAATGGCACTTGATGTAGTTTTGACACCCGATGTCATATATGGCTAACCTTCTTTTAAACCTCCCCAACTTTTAAAGTTATTGAGGTTTTTCCACCTAAAATTACAATTTTCTAGGAATTCAGAAGCTAAATTTTAGCCAAGTAAATTTAGATCAAATTGGTACGAAGAAAAAAAATGTGTAGTAGCGAACTTTGGATGCAGTTTACTTTTCTTTGGCACGCAGATCATGGATCCACAGTCTCGTCGCCCCTAAATTTCATACCGGAACATTCTGCCATTTTAGATTTTTTTTTTGGGTTTTTGCGATTTGCAAGCTTATTTTGCATTTTTCGTAAAAAACGGTTGTACACAAATTCGTAGAGAATGAAATTTCCCACATTTTTTATATAAAAACGTGCGTAGCACATTCAAATGCCAAAGTTGTAGGGAACTTTTCTCTTTTAATGTTGGGTTCTCCGGTGGCATACAATTTGTAAAGCAAAATCTAATTTACGGTTAGTTTAGATGCCATATTTGAGACGCCATGTTGAATTTTGTAAAAGGCCTCACGGCCAAAAAAAACTCAATCAAGTGCCATTAAAATATATAAAATTTCTCACTGACTTATAGGCAAAATATTGACCGATTTGTGAAAAATTCCATGAATTTGCTGAACTTTAGGGCCTTTGGGGCATGTCTTTCCGTTATGCAATTTAAACAATTTGCGCAGGTCATGTTTTTATGACCAAATGAACCTTTCTGAGGGGAGGACAAAGCTACAAAAAAAGGCGCAGTCTACTGCGCATGCATGATGATATTTATTGAATCATTTTGCAAAAATATACCTAAATAGGGGCGCGAAGGCTGTTATAGACCACATAACGATACGTTTAGTAGAAAAAACAGAAATCTGAATTTTTGCTCATTTTTTAATGGATAACACCAAAAAAAAAAAAATAAAACAAAATTTTGATACGGCGAATGCTAAGGCTGATTTTAATATATATTTTTTTTGTGCTGATTACGAATCCGTAAGCATAAATGTTCCATCAGCTCCAGATTTTGAAAAAACGAGGTCAAAATGTGTCGGTTTTTGCAATATTTTAGAAGCTCTAGCAAAGAAACAAAAGGTGATAGAACCTTCCTGGCTTAAATTAAAGCTAGATCGCTGGACTACTATCTCTGGAAAGAGATCTTAAATATTTGTGATCTTAAAATATTGTTTACCATTTTTAGCTTAAACTAAATGATGGCAAAGTTTTATGTGTATTTCCCTACACAAGGCGGTTTAAAAAAATATTTGCAGGCGAAAATTTTGAAATTTGAGTTAAATCCAGCTAAAGTGACCTTTGGAACCACCGTGCATTGCCGCGCTGCCTTGCTTGAATATCGTATGTATTTCACCACCGTTTTTCTTATTTCCCTATCGGTTGCTTGCTTGGCTGCATTTATTTCTTTTATTTCTATGATAGCAGTTATGCATTTGTTGTTAGTTTGTTAGTGTATTGTTATTGTTGTAATTTAATTTACATAAATACAAAATTGTATTCTTACGTTAAATTTATGGCCATAGCAATGGATTTGAAATTAATGCACAAATTTACAGACATATTTACATACACTCATATGTACATATGCATGTAAGTACAAGTGTATGTATATTAAGGGCTAACTGCGGGTCCATCTTCCACCCATGGTACTACCACATCTTCCACCACTGCACATTTAGCAGGACCGACAATAGCACATCTCGAAGCTGCGCTGACCCGCAGCGTTTGTTGGTCATTCGTTGCAGTTGAACTATTCTCTATGTAGCTGCATGTATACATTTTGTAGCTGGCCGACTGGCTTTTGGATCTGTTTTTTCTTCTACATACTACATTTTTTTTCAAATTCCAATTATACTTTTGTTATTTGTTGCAAAGTAAGAAATTATGGCCTGAAAGCGCCAGCCACACACAACAGGTGCTAACCAGCGCTGTTGTTAATCTAATTTTTTTCTGGTCACTTTTACTTCTAATAATACAATGCAATACAATGCGCCTTAAGGCAATACATAGTCGATTGTTTTCTACAGAATTAATGGCTTTCTTAATAAAAGTTCACATGTATCATACATTTTTATCGTCCAGCGCTCAGCAGCTTTTTTGTTACGCCAAGAATTTCTAGTTTATTCGCTCTAAAAATTGATTGGATGTGCATTGAGAAGTATTTTATACGCATGCAAGTAGTTCCCATGCTCAGACTTTTTTCTAACAGCTTTACATATTTTCCGCCTCATTGCGAGAGTCGCGTCGAATGCAAGTCGTTTTTCGAGAGCCGAGTCACATCGTCGAATAGTATCTATGTATTTATGTCTGAGAGAGAAACGAAGCCCAGAATTACTGGTAGCAGGAAGAAGGTAATAGACAGCCCAATATAATCATTTCGGTTATACCTATTTTCAGACCTAAAACAGAACAGAACGGAAAGCAGCAAAGCATATAATATGGAATTGTGGAATTTTTAACAAGCGAGTGGATTCCTAGCTACAAACTGGATAGAAGCTGGCAAATCTTGCCATAACCATTCTAGGGTCATCTTAATTTTGTATGTCTGAGTAGAGTCTTGAAATGAGGTTATTGTGTAGAAAAGCTATCTCTTGGTAGTTTGTCTTGTAAATTATTAACAAGTAATTTTTAAGCAAAAAACAAACCCGACTTTATTCTCATATAAAAATTTAACAGTACCGTTAATTTCTTCATGATCCAATGATCGGATCTAAACCAATAAGTATGGGACCACCTATGAGGTATGACCATTCCTTTAAAAAAAGTATTAAGGAAAAATTAGTCAACGTGGTCCAAAGTTATGCGGTTTTACAGTCGCACATAGGAGTATGTATTTATGCAGAAAACCCGGTCAAAAGTCAGATATACCAATTGTTGCAAAAGTCCAATAAAAGCTACTATTCCGAAAGTTAAGTAACTGATCTATTGAATGGTAGCCATGAAAACTCCCTCCGCTGCTTTCCCTTTGTCATATCTCAACCTGAAAACAGTCAATGTTGTTATAGTTTTTTTTTCTCCACGCTTACAGTCGTTCTACTTGTTTCTTCGGCAATTGTGTTTTAGTGGAGACCTCGCTCCATTTTGATTTTCGAAGGACTAAATACGAAGTGTCGCAAAAATGTAATTTTGGATTTTATTTACAGAAATGTTCAATGCATAGTTATAAGGAAAGTCGCATTGTTAACAGGTACAAGTCTGATTTTAATTTAAGATCTATGAAAAACCCCGATCCATCGCTGTTTTTTTACTACTTTTTTCTACATCTGTAAAATCAACTTAAAAATACAAGAAAACGAATGCCGGAAAGTTTATTCGAGAGCAAACAGCTTTCATCGAAGCTGGGTACCCAAATTTACTGAATTTATATCCCTTAATTTTAAAGTCCTTGGGAGATCGTAGAACAGTTTACCGCATTTTTTTTATTTTAAGTATTTATTTAATTCAATTTGAGAAAGCATCAAAACTTTAGAAGCGCAAATTTTTACACAATTCGCAATCAAGAGCCGGTCTAAAAGGGACGAAGTGCATATCCGAACTCGTCGATCGCAAAATGAATTCCGTTCTTGTCTTTTTTCTGAAAAAGTTTTTTGTGGACTTATGGTAGTAATAAAAAAAACCAAAATTAGGCGGCTGAACATGTAGATAGCGATTGGATCTAAGTAGTTTTCACAGGCAAGAGTCCTCATCATGTTCATGAATAAATTTGATGCCAAGCTCATGACCACAATATATCGTTGGTGACTTCTGCCACCAATGGATAAGTGGTTTGTACCAAAATGCCGATATTAGGGTTTTCAAGAGAACACGTCCCGAAACATCGAAGTCGATTATATATGTATGTAGCAGCATAACCTCATTGGATTGACCTTCACAATCGCCAGATGAGAACCCAGTGGAAAAGGGTTGGACAAAAATGAATCTGAAAATTCGTGAAAAAAATATATGGATGTATAAATCAATTAAGGCGATACCTTATGCAGAGTAATATAGCCAATTTTTATACAGTAATATGCTCAAAACCCAAGTGCATCTGATTGCACAGTGTGCAATGTCTATTTATGTTATTTAGCCTAGTAGTTATGTACTTAGTATTTTCTTCTTATACCTACCCAATTTAGTTCAAAATTTACTTAGTTGTTGATTTTTGCTTCAACCACTGCTAATAAGCTGCATATATTTATGTATGTACAAAAATTATTTATATTTGTTTAAAAAATACTAAAGAAATTGCTGCGTGTGCTGCTCATTTAAAAAGTCATTTCCTCTTATTCTGCTGCGCCACTTCTCCATAAATAATGTTCTTATTTTGCACTTATTCGCTTTTATATATATTTTTTGCTATAATTATTATTTATTTTTGCACGGCTCGAGTAAATAATTTAATTTATTTGCTGTTAATATCGCTGACTTGTCTCGCTTGACCCATTGACTTGGTAATTACTTTGACAACAACATATTCATTGGCTTATTTACAAACTAAAACGCGTTTACTTTGCATATTCACATGTATGTATACATACTACATATGTATGTATGTATGTATGTACATAAGTGCGTGTTCATGATGATACATCTACGCTCTTCATTTCACAGCCGCAAATTGATTTACTTGCATACTTAGATATATACATACTTAGTGTATAATTTCTTTGTAGTTAACTATCTTGTTTACCACTTTGATGACTGACTAGTCTTGCAGACAGGGTTGCCTCTTTGGTAGATTGTTACCAAAATTGGTAGAACAAATTTGGGTTGGTAAAAAGGGACATTTTTTCTAATTTTGGGAGTTTTTGTTAAATTTTTCGTTCCCGCTTTATTTTTCTTTATATTATAAATTTCTTAGCACACTTTTTATATACTTGAATACATACGTATAAATGTACATGTATCGATATAAGGCGAACATTTTGTGCTCCATTCAAATCGCATTTTACTGATATCCCGAGGAGCTTTTGATTGCCTAAATATAAATGATTGTTCGGAAAAAAATATTAAATCAACACCATTTTTTATCAATGGAAATCCTTAAATAAAAATAAAAGAATAAAAAAAAATCAACGGGAATTTTTAGCTGCACAGTGTTGCCTGTACTCAAATATTATGGGCTACAAAACTCCATACCTTAAATTGTTCTAGAAATTCAGAGTAGGGAATTCGAAATTTAGACGAAATTTTTTTTTTAATTTTTCTAAATGTTGTATATACATAGTTTGAATCATTGATTTTTATGGATTTTATTAAAACGCAAAAAATATACTTATACAAAAAAATAACAAATATTTCTTACTTAGAAACCATTGTGAATATTAACAAAAAAACTCGCCAAGCTTTTTTTTGAGTCACTGTATTAGTCTATAATAACTCGAGATGAAATTTTTTCAAACGATGAAGTTTCATTGTTGCCTTTAGTTTCATCACTTTCGCTTTTGGTCGAATACCGTATAATTTGCTAAATGAAAAAAAAAAATAGAAAATTCCTTAAAAACAATATTAAATCTTATTGAAATAACTAAACAAATAACAAAACTATAGTTTTTATTAAAATAACTATAAAAAAGTAGTTATTGGTAGATATTTTCCAGATTCGGTAGATGTTTTTCAAGTGGATGATAAGTATTTTTTTTCTTCTGTGGCAACTCTGATTGCAGAGCTCGATGTTTAATATTTGATTTGCTGCTACTGCCGTTTAAACTGCAATCACAATTGCTGAACAAAACAAGAAAATATTCATTTGTAGTATTTGAGTAAAACAACTTCACCCCAGTTTTAATCTTAGTTTATGTATTTTTCTGTATTAATTGATGATCTGTTGGCTATTAATTTATTAACGTACATACATATTTGCGATTATGCCGACAAACCGGTCACTCTGATATTTCGCTGCGATTACGCTGCTCGTGCTGCTGCTGCAAATGATTTTTGCTGGATTATGAAACAAAAAAAAATCAATTTTATGGATTTTTCTCATTTCCATTTTAATTGTTTCTCCAAAATACTAAAAACTACGAGGGCAATTTGAAATGTCAGTGACTGTTTGAATTTCGCGCGCAGTAACTTTAAACGCAATAATAGACTACTGCAAAATTTTGAACAAGCTGCCATTGAAAGCAGACACCTCGTGAATTTAAACGAAAATGGAAATTGTGAATTTCGTGGGCTGATTCATCATTATTTTTTGCGTAAAAATTCCCTTACCGAAACCAAGAAAAGGCGTGATAACTAAGTTCCATTGTGGTTGAAAGAGCACAAGTGACTCCGAAGGTTCAGGTCGCCCAAAAGAGGTCAACACGCCAGTAATCGTTAATAAAATCGATTATATTGGACGATCGGAGGCAGAAAGTGTTTGAGATGGTTGAGGCTATAAGAATCTCAACTGAGTGGGTACATTACATTTTACAAGAACATTATAAAATCACAATGGAAAATATCCATCAATGAGACTACGAACTCCTACCCCTGCGCCATATTCATCAGATTTAGCCAAGCGGCTGTGTCCTATTTAATCCAAAGAAATTGCTGGATGATAGGAGATTTGGGTCGAATGAAGAGGTCATCACTGAAACAAAGCTTATTTTGATGTCCTTGAAAAACGCATTTTTTGTTTGAAGCAATAACCAAAAATTGGAAAAAGGCAAGACTAGATATATCGAGCATTTTTCCTGAAAAATATATCTCTTATTTAAAAAGTTACTGACTTTTCAAATTGCAGTAGTTTACATATTAAACTTGATAACTTGTTGTCAATAGTGTTGCATATTGAACAAAGTCTAAGTGGCAGAAGTCATAGCAACTGTTTGGGGATCATTAGATCTTGTTTTCATACTTCATTTCTAGACTTGCGAGGGGATAGAGCCAGCGTCATCGATACGCAAAACATATTAATTCCTTTTTTAATTTGCTTATCTTATACATACATACACTTATGTCTATTTATTTTTGATTTTCAAATGTAGGTATGTGCATATATGAATGCAAAAAAGGTTTTTTTATGTTTTTGCACAGACGGTATCCAACGATTTAACATTTTTTTGCATCACCTTGTCTTAATTGAAAAATAATTGACGCAGCCTTTTTTTATTAGTAATCTAAAATATCTAACTCTTGTTTGAAGTCATTATAGTAACAATTAAAATTATATAAACGTATTAAATGTGGAGATAGCTAGTACAAGGACCTTTCGATATACCAGTTGCTGGCGGTTCTCTGCAAAATACTCTGAAACCGGCTCTTCTGTCTTCGACTCATTCGTGTTGAAGTTCAGCGCAGGCTCCTTCGAATTAGATATTGCTTATCGTCCACTCATCCTTGAAGGATGTGTGAGTGAAGAGAGAGCTCATAGTGTCCAATTTTTGAGTCAGTTAAGCACCCTGTGCTCCTATGTTTGACCTTATTACAGCAGCCTTATTTATTTACTGAGCGCCCCACTGATTTCAATGAGGACGGCCCGTTGTAACCGCAGCAGCTTATCGACAAGTGCAATCAACTAGACAAGGACTCCATAAAAAAAAATACATATAACGTTGTTTCACATCTACACGCCAAGCTCTTTAATTTGACATCTCATTTTTGTAATTCGATAAAACAATGCAGAGGACCATGACCTTCATAAAAAATGGCTTCGCTTATCATGGTACATACATATGTACATACATACACATGCATATACATATATAGTTGATAGATATGATTTTTCGAATAGGTGGCAACCCTAATTAAAATTATTTTCAAATTAAAGCTTTAATAAAACTCCGGCGTTTGACTTTCATATTTAAATATATCATATACATACATATCTTTTATAGTTTTATATAAGTTAAATAAATTCGACCTTTAAAACCGGTGGCAACCCTTTCAAACGTATTTTCAAACTAAAATTTTCTTAAATCTCGTCTGCCATGGATATTAATATTTCAATTAACTTATTTAATTTTTTAAATACGTGACAACCTTCCTAAATATAGTTTTTAAATAAAACCTTTCCAAACCCATTTCGATTGACACACATCTTTTAATAATTACCTCATCTTTACTACTTACTAACTAAGTAATTGGAATTCAGCTTTCTAAAAATGCCGAAATTCAGGTTGAATTTTTGTTTTTTAAACACGTGGCACCCCTACTAAATACAGTTCGGAAATAAAGCCTTTCAAACTCAGTTCAATTGATACCAATCTATCTATAATTCATTTAACTTATTAAATAAGTTCAATTTAACTTTTTAAACAGGTTGCAACCCCCTTAAATTACCTCAAAAATTTTCTAACTAGAGATTTCTTAGCACTATTCCGTTTGGTATCCATATTTTATTACTTCATATAACTTGTGTATAGTTTAATTGAATTCGACTTTTCAAACAGGTGGCAACCCTCTTCAAAGTGTTATCAAACTTTTTTAAATTTCTTTCGTCTGACACCCAAATTGTGATACATATCTCAGCTACCTAATTACCATCGTTTAAATTGAATTTAAGTTTTTAAAATGAGTGGCGACCCTCCTACGCGTAGCTAAGCGTTTTCAAAAATATTTTGATTGATGCCCATCTAATAATTCATTTAATTTATTATATAATTTGAATTTGGGTTATTATAGGAGCTTTTCCGACCGGTAATTAAAAAAAAAAAAAGCAAAAACTATTTTCCTTTTTTCCTCCTACGCCGTTTCGCCGATGTTTTTCCCAATCTTCATGGAGTCTGTTTTTATAAATTGAGAATAAAAAATAGTAACTTGAATTAAAATTTTTAAGGTGGCAACTATCTTTTGAAAAAAAAATAAAAATAAAACCTTATTGTACATCTACAAGCCTTTACTTTGACACCGCATTTTTGAAAATTCACCCACCGGGGTAGGTCTGATGACATTTGGGGTCGCAGTCTTGCAAAGGCCTGGCACGGTGCGTGGTTTGCAATGCAAACCGGTGTTTACCGTGCAATCCCTACTAACAAAAAATGCTTTCGGGTATTAAAAACAGTGAGTGCCTCAAAAAAAGTTTAGGTGTTGATTTTTTTCAAATATTCACAATGTTTCTCAAGCTACTTTTTTTTGTTATTTGTCTATAAAAATATTATCCAAGCCTTTATCAAAATCATATACATAAATCAAAGTTTTAAGCTTTGTATAAAATTTAGAAAAATTCAACAAATTGTCATCAAAATTGGGCGCTTGTTAATCTGACTCTTTAGAACGTTTTTACCAGGGCTGCAAACCGGTTTTGATTCGAACCGATTTTTGAACCGAACCGTCGCTTTTCTTCGGGCTTCGAACCGTACCACGAACCGAACCATTTTAATTATGAAATCAAAAAACGAACCGAAAACCACTCAAAAATGGTTTAGTTCGGTTCAAAATCGATTTTTCAAGTTTTGTAATACATACACAACTTTGTCTAAAAATGCAACCATATGATAAAACTGCAAAAATTGTTGAGTTTAATGGCATCTTTGTGAGTTATAATTTCGTCCATATAAAAAAATGCTTGAAATGTTTACATATGGAAGAAACTGCATATCACCGCCAACAAAAAAAAAGATTCAAAAATAGGCGCGAATTATAAGATATGCTATTCAAACTGGCACTAGTTATCTTCTTCATTGGACTAAAATTGTATGCTTTATAAAACTGCAGACCGACCCAAAAATGTTTTTGTGTGCTGAAATGTTGGTTGAATTTTCGTAAATTTTGTATGAAGTTTGCCTCTTTGATTTATATGGTTTTGTTAAAGCTTGGGAAATATTCTTATATAAAACCACAACAAAAATTTAACTTGAAAAACATTGTGCATATTTAAAAAAAAATCAACCCGTGAACAATGTTTGAGTCACTGTAAGTGACTTTCTGCATAATCTATGTACATGCTTTTGCAGTTTTAAACAGGATTTAATTCGCGTCTCCAAGCTTTGTACAAACCATAAAATACAATTATAAGCCATATTTTTTGTTTCATATCTAGCACCCTGTACTTGTATGCGCGACATCTGCCGGCTTTAAAGAGAAAAGTTCACTATACTTAGCGGAGTTACGTACCTTCTACGACAAGTTGCACTGCGGTAGCGGTTACAACTGAGCGCGGCGCCATCTATGTGTGAAAGGCAATGATTTTTATGTGTAGTTGACGAGTTAAAACATACAGCTGATCCTCTTTTTACGCGGTTAACTGGCACCAAAAAATGTTCGCGTGAGAATAGATCAATTTTCATGCATACGAAATCAATATTTGCATACATACATACATACTTTGTACGTATGCAAAGCAATTAATGTTTTGGAAGTCAGCCAATATTAGAGTGGACTCTCTGCCCATGTACACATTCGCATTCGCAAACATTCGTATCATTTGACGCGAATGCGAATGTGTAAAATGATGCGGATGCAAATATTCGCAACATCCCTGATGCAAACATGTTTTAAATGCATTAAGATTCTTACATACACACATACTAATTCGTGGGCGTATTTTAGAGAAAAAATATTTTATGTATTTAACACTCTCTACGAACTTTGTGAAGAATGTCATCTAACAATCACGCTAAATGCCAACCTTTTACCTCTGAGACGTTACCTTTCCGATTCAAAAAGAATTAGCGAAATCGATTGACGTGGTCCAAAGTTAAAGTAAAAAAAAAATAAAAATAAAAATATTCCGACGAACTGATAACCTCCTCCTTTTTTGGATGTCGGTTAAAAAACCAGTAATTTTTAAGTAAAAAACCAAACCGACATCAATTCTCATATAAAAATTTAAGATATCGTTAATTTCTTCATAATCCAATGATCGGATCTAAACCAAATTGGTATGGGACCACCTCGGAGGCACTACCTTTCCGATAGAATTATCGAAATCGGTTGACGTGGTCCAAAGTTATGCGGTAACATACATAAAAAAAAAATAAAGAGTCGGTTAAAAATACTGTCCTGTTTCCTCTAAAGCCAGGAATTTTTCAAGCCTAAACGGCCTATAAAAATTAGTAAAGTCGAAAAGAATAACATTTATAAAAGTTATAATAGTATGGAATCCACCTCGACCAGAGTATTTGCTCTTTGAGCACAAAGGTATGGCTTCTAGTATGCTCCCACAGGAGTTTCGGCTTCCGCCATGTGTCCCTTGGATCTGTATAGTAGTATTATCCCCGTAATTAGTAAGTAGCAGATACATAGATAGCAGATAATCATGTTATACATACATACATATTACTCAATGGTGTCTTAAGGTCATCGGTATATAATATCATTAGTGCAGAACTAAATTGAACCAGAATTATCACGCCTATAGCTTCTGGCACTACGTAACCCAGGCTGGGTTGGGCTGGAAGGGAGTGAGTGGAAAATCGTGTTGTACTCTCGCTTGGAGACGTAGCATCTTCTGTCAGTGCACTTTGATAGCTAGTGTAGAGAGAAGGCATATTTTTTCAATCTAATTAAAAAGAAAATTTTTAAAAAGAGAATATTTTTTGCTGATTTTTTATTAAAGTTTTTAGAGGCTTTTAGGTTTCCCCTAGGAAGAATAATTTTCTAGAATATATCAATCCTCTAACGAACTTAAATATTTGCTATTTGTGGGGTTTTTTGAATTTAGGGCCAAAACGACCTTTTAGGGTGGGAGCTAATGGTAAAAATGTTCTAAGAAAATATTTCGCATACAATTTTACTACATATGTCTAATCCTTTAGTTTCGCTCAGACATTTATTTTAACAATTTTTTCCACTTTTTTTGAAAACTAATTAGGGCGGGACATGAAAACTTTAGTAGGCCATAAGCTGGTTTGTAGGCCATAGGGCTGGTTTGAATTGTCATAAAATTATCGCACAGTGTTCCCGATCGAGGCTACTTGCAAACCGACGAATATAGTGGCTTTCCCGGCTGTAATTGTGCTATTTAAGAGAAGCTTAACCGTTTTGTTGGAAGACTCAGCAGTAGTTTGGCCGACGACTAGGCTGACTAATCCGCAGGTACTACCCTTTGAACCATCTGTGTAGACGGTTACTCCACCATCTACCACTGATCGGTTTAGTGAGAACCACAATTGTAATACCTACTCAGTTTAAATGCTCAAATTCCTCAAGGATAGCAAGTGTTTTGGTTAGCATTCGGATTTAAATACCAACCCGATGTTTTTTCGCGGATTCTTAGAAGTTGAAAATAAAAAAATTAATCAGATTAATCTATCCTTCCATTTTATGATTTTCATCGCTACAGTAGAAGCACTAAAACACACTCTTTGCTATTTATAGAACATGTAATTACATGCGAGCATTACAAAGGATAATTAAAAATATATGTATTACCTTTTGTTCCGAATACAATAAACAAAGGGTATCACATAATCATTACTTCTAAAGTTTAGATGGTTGTTTGCAGTAGACTCTAAACCCTATCTTCCTCTCGTTACGTGCATTTGCCCCGTCATTTTCGACGTTCACTTTCAATGCACAAGCAGCTAGTACTCAGGCTTTGTGTGAAATTTCATTTGACAAGATGCTTCAGCAAGACAAAGAGAAAAAGCATACGCCAGAGCTTAATATTTATAATAAACAGAGATAATTCACAAAATATAGGCACATTGAGATAAATGAGTGGTCTTTCAAGTACGCTTCAATAACAAATCCAAAGTACTCTCATCGCTGTCACAGCGGTTTGCATGTAATTGAGCTGTCAAGCTGACAAGATCACTTACAAATAAAAAAAAATTGTTTTGTTTTTGGCATAACTACTACTGCATCATTCGTCAACTAAATGAAAGTGCCAACATTTTGTTGTCAGACGGCAAAAAGGTTTTAAGAAAAAATTTAAGTGAGATATGAGCAGACGATCAATTGAGATATGTATTTAGCTCTAACTTTTGTTTTGTTTGCTTTCGGAACTTGCCGGGATGTTTGCAGGGTCGAAGTTAAAAACCATTGCACGCTTATATTTTGGGACGAACTGAATTTTCAGCGTTGCCAACGGTGTGACCAGATGATCACAAAAAGCGGGGCTAAATTGGGTTTGAAAAAAGGTTAGAAAAGTTATACCCCCGTGAAAAATTTAGTTAAGAAGAAGTCATTATATTCATTCATAAACGCGATCTTGCACTTTATTAGACTAATTTAATTGACTATAAAACTGCATGCCTAATTTTTAGTTCCAAATGATTCTTTAAATTCTGAATAAAAAGTTTGAAATTTTTGGTGAAAATTTGTTGATTTTTTATAACGTTTGCCCAAAGTTCGAAATTTGGTTTTATGTTGTAGTATTCTTAGATAATGTGCTATACTTTTACAAAATAAAAATAATCAAAACTGGCAAAGTGTCGCACTCGTATTAGTTTGTTGGCAACCAACTGTATGTATGTCTGGTAAAATCCATCCAAATGGCAGACAAACTTTTTTCTTATCATACTCGCTCTTCGACCGCAAAGGAA
>NW_023458556.1:49641613-49653686 GCF_013731165.1 Rhagoletis pomonella | reverse complement strand
TTTTTGGCGGCCAGTATTTTCCTGTCCATTGTTTCACTGCCTCTCCCCACGCTTTATGGCGAAAAGCCCTTGAAGTAGTAGCTACTATTTAGCTACAAAGCGACGATTTTTTCCGTTTGTGCTTTTCATATTGCTTTTGTTGTTGTTATGATAATTGTAAAGTCTTTATCTACCTTCGTCATATTAAATAAATTGCTGCTAAGATAATTTTGCAACTTTTACTTTTTACCAGTTGCACTTCAACAGCACTTGCAACTGCTGCAGCGTGGTGCAAGTAAAATCAAAACAGTGTCGCCACTTTTTTTTCCGTTTCCTTCAGCACACTTTTACTCGTCATGTACGTTTGTATGTATTTAATTCTTTGTTGCGTTTTTATCATATTCACCATTTCGGTTGTTGTTTCTTCCAACGTCAACTGATTTTTCGCACCAAACTTTCCAAGCAAAAATGCGAAATTCCGCGCGCACCACTAATTAGCGTGCGAAATATATGTATGGTATATACACTGCTCATGTAGCACTCGTACAAACCCAGCTGTATGTACAAACCCTAGTAAGTACACTTGCGATTAGCTAATTAAGTCATCAACATTTGGCAAAATTTTGGCTATTTTTATTTTATTTTTATTTAATGTCTATTATTTTTCTATAAAATTCTAGCTCATCATATAATATAACAAACACCATATTAATCCACATTTCAAACTTTGTGCAAAAATTATAAAAAAATTGCAAAGTTTCAGCTAAATTTTCAACTTTTTATTCAGATTTTTTTTAGAATATTTTGAGTGTGCAGTTTAATAGCCCATTAAATTTTAGGGCAATAATGTGCAAATTCTGATTGCATTACAAATTTTTTTCCATACAAAGTGTATGCGACAATTGAAATGTGGATTTATATGGTGTTTGTTATATAATGAGCTCGAATTTTATAGTAAAAGAATAAACATTAAATAAACAAAGGAAGAATAGTCGAAATTGATCAAAATACTGATGACTTAATTAGCTGATCACAAGTGTGTATGTGTGTGTGGCGTTTGTATCGCAATAAGTATTTATTTTATGCCGCATATCCATTTGGCATAATACAATGTGTTACCAGTCTTGCCGTTGTGCGACTAAAGGGGCAATTTTAGCCTTTCGAGCGCCAGTACCCTTGCACCCGACTTTTTGAAAATTATTATTATTTTTTACCCTTTTCCAAAATTATATGCGACATTTACACCTTTTCAGAGAATATGTTAGGAAATTTTAACAGAACCATGATATTAAAAAATATCCCTCCTCTAAATGCGAAAAAAGCATCACTTAAAACTGTTAAAGGAAATGCAACTCTTCTCCATGCAGCTGTTATGTATGTTTACGCGTACAATAATCTTTTGGTTTAAAATAAATATCTATTTATTTACAACATATTACAGTTAAAACCTCAGATTTAATATTTTATTAGTACAGAAAAGCATGAAATATGGTGACCCTTTTTTTCGTCAATGACCCCTTTTTTGCGTCTTTCTGAAAATTCTCAACGGCAACACTGTGTAGTACATTTGATTAGCACTTATGCGGAATGCTTTGCTGTTTGTTGGTTGACTGGTGGCTTGCAAAAATATCGCTTAATTTCATTGCATATGCACATGCGCAATGTAGTATTCACTCTACTAGTTCTCATGCGCATTAAAAATTTCTTGTAATTTTGCATTCAGTCATGGCTACACCGTGGAACAATTTTAAGTTTGTTGCTTAGGAGCTTGAACAGTTTTTTGAAATCAGTACCGTGGGTCCCGGTGGTCCCGATATCCCGCACCCATTTCTCAACTGTGCGTAGTCGAAATGCGAGTCAACACGTACACAGTGGACTCGCGAGTCAGACGCACCGTCTATGTTGCCTATTAGGAGTTCCATAGTAAAATTTTAACAAAATATTTATTTTTATTTTTGGTAAAATTTTTTAACCCCTTACCTCGAACCATAATTGGTCTTTTAGACCGCTACTTTGAATGTTCAGGAAAGTTCAATAAAAATTGCAGATCGGGCGTTAGAATGTTCCACAGAAATATTAAGCAGACGATTTTATGTGTATTCAACAGGGGTCCCGCTGGTGGCAGCAGTGGAAAGACTATTTGGAGAAGGATATGGGGTCACTTGGCATTGCCATGCTTTATTTGACTAGACCAAAATCGTTGAAACGTTTAAAATCGTGATAACGCAGGAATGGAGATTACGTATTGTGAAAAAGTAGTTAGCAATTTTGTAGTCTGTTGTAAGATCTACAACTTTTGTGTATATATTTTCATACTAGCATTTATGCGTTCCAAGACAAATGCAAGAAATCGGTATTTTAAACATTTGGTTGTTTGGTTGGTAGCAGGGCTTTCTAGTATCTTCCTAGGATTTGGCACCATTTTGATACACTTTTCGTGGAAATTGATATAATTTATATTTATATCCGGATTTCTCGGTTAAACCTTCTTGATTCCCTGATGGATTGGCCGATATCACCTATTGTGGACCCTAATATATGTATATACTAATTTTGTTAGTACGTGTCCCCCATGTGTTTTATGCTTAACAGCCACTACTTAGCCTTGGAATTGTAATGCCCCGCATTTGTCCCGTATTCGGTATTTCGACGCCATAAGAGCTCATAAAAATTGCATGCCTATGAACTAGTTTTTATACTCGAGCGCACTTGTGCACAAGGGTAAAATAATTTTCTTGACGTAACGGTTGTTTGTAACGGGCAAAACGAATCAAGATAGATATAGACAAATGTATACATAAATGATCACAATGAAAAAGGATATCGATTAAGCAATGGCTGTCTGTCCGTCCGTCCGTTCGCCTGTCCGCCTGTCTGCCTATGCACACGAAAACTCGAGTAAAAATTAAAAAAAAATTTAATAAGAATATAAAAATAGCCACGCCCACTTATGATTACATGTGTACTTTGTGCTTAATCTATTAAACAGGTATAAATTTCATCGTCTTATTAGATATAGCCAGAAAAGACTTCTTTGGGTATTTGGAAGTCTGTATATCCGCAAAAATATTTCTCTTTGAATGATTCCCACAGGGCATCACAGGGGAACAGCCTGGATTTTCTCTAAACAGGTTCCATGCTTCCCATTTCAGACCAGAGAGGCACTTATTGACGAAGATATTGCGCAACAGTTTCCATTTCGCTGCTGGAAGTTTGGGTGGGATAATTTTAACCGTATTATTGCATACAATAAATGAATTGAACATATTTTAAATAAAAATGTTATGTCAATCTTTTCCCTCATACACTACAAATGAATGATGTAATGCCAGCTCGAGATTTACAAGCTACCTCTATTCATTAACATCTATTGACTTGCGACTGCTATCAGAATCTAACTCAGCTCTCACAAATGCCGTTAAACTCCCATTAAGCAACAGTTTATTTATGCTAACTCACTGATATAGATTTCCAAGCATCATTAAATCATTTTCTTCCGCTGCACCTGTCGCCTTTCTTACATAAATAAAAGTTGTTTTTCAATGAATAATTTGCGTTATTTGCATGGAAGAATCAATTTGTATTACATTTGCGAAAAGATCGAACGATATCTGTATTTATTACAATTGACTGAAAATTCCAACATAAAACCCGTTCAGACTAGACAAACACGTTCTTTGCAATGTAAACATGTAGACAGGTTAATACGTATGTATGTGTTTATATACATACATATGTATGTATGTATGTATGTGCATTCATATTACTTTTTCAAATGCAATATTTTATGTTTGAATAAATATTAAAATTCCATTACAACTTTTTGTCTGTCCGTCTACGTTGCGATCACTTGCTGCGTTAGCGTGTTTACTTTTGATTTTCTTAGTATGCGCTTGTGGCACGTTTTATAATTGCGGCGCGTATGTACATACATACGTACATGTGCAGTTGATGGTGGCATTGCTGTTATTGTTGTTGTAGGTGCTTAAGAACAAGTTATAAGAGAATTAAGTATTCAAAGCACGATTTCCGTCCTTGACATATTCCTGCTGCTATGCAACCAACCAACCAATGCTAAACACTGAAGGGATGGGTGCATAGACGAACGTTCGAACGGGCGGGCGATCGGTCGGAAGAACAAGGCGACTACTTAGCTATTAAAATGACTACAACAGCTATTGTGTGCCAATGCAAGAGAACCGCCATCTCAATGGTGCACAATGGGCTATGACCGCAAAAAATTACATATATTTGTAATGGTCAGATCTACTAGTTATTTATATGCAGTACTTATACTACAGCCTTTGAAAGATCTGGTTTTACAAAATCTGGCAGCAAATAAAACTTCAAGTTTGAAAACTAGGCCAATAAAGCCACGGGATTGAATGCCTCTATAAACATGTAATTTTTAAGCAACACAACCGACATCAATTCTCATATAAAAATTTGGAAGTGCTGTTAATTTCTTCATAATCTAATGATCGAATCTACATATATCAGAGTACTATGGGACCACCCTTGAGGTACCACCTTTCCGTGGTCCAAAGTCAGCGCATACATCCTTAGAAAAATATTCTGACATTTTGATAACCCCTGTTTTTGAAGTCTTAACCGACTCTAAAACGAACATCATTCTAACAGAACATTTAATGTTTGTCGTAGAAGGCGTATGCCATGTTATTAAAAATGCCATTATATTTCTTGATTGTCCGGCAAGTATATGTGACACGTAAAGTTAAAAGGGATCTACGGTCAGAAAAAATCGGTTTTCACTTTTTCATCGGCTCTTATATCGGCTTTCCAATGCAATAAACCGCAGCTTTCTAGCTGCATTAGTTTTTTCACAATTTCACTTCAAAGTTAGGTACTTTCACACAAAAAAAGTACAAAAAAATCAAATCTGACAAACTATTCAATCAGAATTTAATCAAATTCGCTTGAAACTCCTTACTCGGGGGTTTTCGAACATCGGATTCGTAATCACTGACCTCGTTTTCGGTGTCAACGACATTTTTGAGTTTCACATGAATCCGAAAAAATTTTAAATTTCTTCCGTCATATTGGATCCGCCATTTTGAATTTTTAAAAATTAACATCGGATTCGTAATCAGCGACACCAAAAACCCCCGGGTAACGAGTTTCAAGCGATTCCGATCAATGTTTAAAAAAGTCATCCGCCATATTGGATCCGCCATTTTGAATTTTGGAAAACTAACATCGGATTTGTAAACAGCGACCCCGAAAACCCCCGAGTAACGAGTTTCAATCCATTAAAACGTTCAGAAGCATCAAAATCAACTTGGTAAACTTCAAAGTCTTCTTTCTCGAAATTTTTTTTCTGAGCGTAGGTCCCTTTTAGCTTTACGTGTCACATATGTAAATATTTAATTTAAAGAGATCTATATATATTTTTTTCGTTTAGTACTTAATTCAATTGACTATAGTTTTATCTGCAATCTTTTTGTAAATACACATTTTACTAATAGGCCTAATTAAAGTTTCTAAGACTTTTTTTTGAGGTTAGGTTTATATGAGAAGTATGCCTTAAAATAAACTGAGCACGCGATATTTTTGGGTGTTATCTTATATTATTATTAAAAGCATATGGACAAAATTTCGTAGTCAAATATTTACTGATGCCCTTTTTATGGCATTTTTAAGGCGTTTTTGAGGTTAGGTTTATATGAGGAGTATGCATTAAAATAAACCGATTACGCGAAGTTTTTAGGTGTTACCTTATATTATTATTATACACATATGGACAAAACTTTGAAGTCAAATATTCTTTGATGCGTTTTTTTATAGCATTTTAAGGTCTTTTTGAGGCTAGGTTTGTTCATAAAATTTACATACGAGAAACTAAAGCCCCACGCCAACTCCTAATTTCTTCCAAAAAAATGTATGTGGATCTGCCACTGTGCGGCGTCAACAGTCAATGCTACCACCGCATGCTGATTGACTCCCTGCTTGGTTGGCTGGCTTTAGTTTAGTTAGCAAAGTAGTAGCAGCAGTGGCGGCGATGCAGCGCGTTGCATGCAACATTAGTGGCCGGTTAGCCTAGGCTGGCTGACCACCTGCGGATTCGCTGCTTTGCGCACTTTAACGGCTCCGACTATGTCGATGTTGATGGCGTTGGCATGTAACGCGTTTCTTTATACATATGTATATAAATATTTTTTATTTGCAGGTAGCAGCTATATTTTTATTTCGAATACCGCTTGTCGCCAGTTCTTCCTTTTTATTTCGCTTGCATTGCTCTTTTAACGACTGCTCATTTTTTTACTACAATGCCAAGGGGCTACCAACCGCGGGCCAGGTTCCTTACCTTGCCTTTCCCAGCCATACAAATATCGTAGAATGCCATATTGCCAATAAAATACATAAGTGTTGCTGGCACGTTATCATTTTACTTGCATTTCTTTGCTTCTTCTGCTACTTCCGCTGCCGCTGCTGCTGCCAATGTTTATGTTGCAAGCCGCCAACAAGTTGCATGCAGCAACTCTCGAGGTGGTGGTGGCGGGGTCGTATCATCAACACCTTCTCAATAGTCATTCTTCTTGCTTTTAGTTCCAGACGGCTTCTTGCTTGCAGCAATTTTTATAGCCACACCTCAAAAGAAGCTACTACTTTGCTTACGAGCATTTTAAATGCTGCTCACTCCTTGATGTTGTTGCTATTTTCGTTGTTTTTGCTGCTATGGCTGCTGCTGATTTCCTTCATTCTCTTCTTTTTGTTTGCAACAATTTACGCGCGCATTCATTGCCGCGCTGCTTCGACATGCTTGAAAAATGTTTATGTATAGACAAAAAGTTGCTACAGCCGCTAAGGTAGCTGCTAAATAATGACTAAATTTTTGTGACTCCAAAAAATAGGGAGGTTATCAATCTAGCTGAAAATCTGCAAACTCTCTGGTGGCTCTATATTATTATAGCCACGACAGTCCTCTACTATTGCAAAAATTTCCGATTGAAAAAAGTTGGCATTTTCCTGATTAGGGAATCTAATCCCGCAAACGCGTAATCCCGCGCCATTTTTGCGGGATCAGAAATGAGGCATTACACATGTGTGTTACGCGGGATTTGCGACTACAAAAAAAAAATTAAAAAGACGAATGCGAGTTGTGAACGTGCTCGCCCAAATGTTCGTCGTGCATGGCTGTATTAAATATGTATATGTACATCATTTTATAACCCAGTAGATAAATTCAGGAGTTAAAAGTCTTTCCGAAGGGCCTTCCGTAGAGTCAAGAGGCCTTCCACTCTACTTACCTTTCTCCTTTCTTTTTTGTATGGACTGTCATCAATTGAAGGGCTTCTTCTTTCGCTACCCACAGAACTTTAAACACATCGAGTGCTCTTTCGATCGCACGCATATGAGAGGCAACGGATATGTTTAGCGTGAAGTTAAACTTAACAGGCAGTCGAGAAAACAGCCCTTAATGACAGAGTAATATCCATTTCTATTTGTGCCAATTGATGTCCACGAGCCAGAGATTCAACTTCGGGAGAAAATATTCTGGCAGTCTGCCTATCAGAGAGAGTTTGTTAGAGATTACCACTCTAGAAACAAAAAAAAACAAAAAAAAATAAAAAATAAGTTGAAGCCCCTTTTCAACGTGGCGAAACCGCAAGGATTATCGGTGCTATTAAGTCTTTCCTTATAAGTACTTATATTTTTTAACGTTGCATTCATTCAGTTGTTGTTGACTTTTTTAATAAAATTTAACTCTAAAAATTTAAATTAACTGATAGTAAAATAAAAAATTAAATATATCAATCAAATAAAATACGAAAACCTAGCACCTACAGACTTGTAGCACGCAACTCTCACCACTCGGCTACCACGGACGCCAAACTCGTTTGCTGTGTTGCTTACTTATACAAAAGACAACAGCTGGCCGTTTTTATCAGTGTTGTCAACGAAAATTCCCCTGATCCGAGTTAATTCGCAGCGATCGGCGGTATGTGTAGAATCTACTCTCAACCTAGTTTTTATAATAATATTATTATTGAGCTTTATACCACGATTTTGTTTATTAGTGAAAATAGAAAAAGTGACAAAAAGGTAGAAGTTATAGCAGCTATTTCAGAGATCACTACATCTCCTCATCAGACTTCTTTCTCTAGATTTCAGTAAATTTTTTTTTTTTACTTACTGTATAGGTTCTCCAAGTACTGTGTGCAGTTGATACGTCTCTAAGCTGAGGTTTGGTTAGCTTTAGAATCTTTTTCGAATACCTCGAATCCACAATTGAACACAAAGGTGTCCGAACATATGCCTGCTTAGGACACAGCGCTCTTGCCAACAAGTGCTACTCTACTTTAGGCTCGGCAGGTAGTTAAAAAAAAAAAGAGCGCTCTTGTCGCATAAATAATCCTACGCAGAAAATCTCTCATTATGAATGTTCCGGAACGTAAACAGCGATGGCAAACGTCTAATTCGACTGTACTACAAAGTCAATCAGGGATAGGAAGTGGTTCAAATTTTCTGGAAAAGGGTTATTTTGCCATAGTAATTGTGGTTGCGGAGAGTGCATGTCCGGCATAGAAAAATATGCGCGCTTGTGCCGCAAACTACCAACTATCAATTGCCGATTTGCCTAGCAAGTTTACAGCTGTTACGCCTGCTCGCGCTACTCTTTTGTACATCGTGGCCACCCTCTTTCCACTGTTAAATTTCGTGCTATGCTAATTCTACGGCTACACTTTTGTGCAATCATATACATGTATGTTTATTTGTATATGTACGTATATATATGCATTAGTACATATATGAACCACCTTCAACGCGCCTCACTTGACTGACTGCATTCGTTCGTGTTTGCAATTTCGTGAAATAAAAAATCGCATTGCCTATGCATTTATGCAGCACACATTATTTACCGATCAAGAGAAAAGGCACAAGGGCTGCGGAGTAAGCGAGCATTTCGAGGTGCTGGAGTTTGTTTAGCAGCAAGCAGTTTTGGCGGTCTGTTGCAATCACCCCAGCAGAGTCTTGAATTTATTTGAAGATTTTAATTCAGGTGTCTCTGCATAGCATATGCCCGGGTGCATGCATATTCGTGTGCTGCTTCTTCACCAGATAATTTAGTTCTGCAGCGTGTATTGTCTGTCTGATGCGCGTTGCATGCTTCTTGTGATTTCATATTTATTTGTTTGTCTGCATAAAATTAACTTGTAATTATCTCTTTCATTTTTACAAAAATATTTTCCATTATTTCAATAATTTATGTATGTGTGCTAGTTAATTGAGTTTAATTTGGTCAGTACGCCATGCTGGCGGCGGACAGTGGCAGTGGTAACGGCTAATTGTTGTAGAGTTGGTTGATTCTACTTCTATTTAACCGTTGAATTAAACCTTATTGTTAAAGAAATTGATGCATCAGTACAAGTACGATTATTTTTGAAAATATTAATATACAATTTTAAATTATTAACTATTTATAACTAGTTCTGAAACTTTTTATTAACAATTATTTTCTCTTATTTTGCAGGTAAAATATATATTTGCTTAAGAACCATTTATAAACCTCTCTGGATCTTGATATATTGTGACTTGGTAAGGCGACTAAATATAATGTATCTTAGTATTACCTTGCGAAATAATCATAGCTTCGCGTAGACGGCTTCAATTCTTAAAAAGTACATTTCTATGTATATATCCTAAACTAGCAAATACCCGGCGTACTTCAGTGCGCCTTAAAAGTATTTTTTTTTCTTCTTACTCCCTCCAGAAACTTTATGGCTTCATTCATAAAAAATAAAACAGATTTAAAGAGCTTTATGAAGTGAGATTATCAAACAAATTTTTTACGAGTAAGGATGTTAGTTAATACATTTTCGAAGGTATTTAATCATGGAAATTTAATTTATAATCTTCTAACTCGTGCACTTTCTTCAAAGGTGTTTTAATTCAGTATTTACATTAGCTTATTACTTTAACTGAATAAAATTTTTCAAATAGGTGGCAACCCGCTACAAAAATATTTTTTGGCAGTAACCTTCTTAAATTTCTTTAGTCAATTTGATAGTTGAATAAAATTTTTGCAACAGGTGGCAACCTTCCTCAAAAATATGTTTGGCAGTAAACTTTCCTAAACCTCTTTAGTTTGATACCATATTGCAATATTTAATTTATTTAATCAATTAAATTAAATTAAAATGTTCAAACAGATGGTAACCTTCCACAAAAATATTTTCGACTGTAAGCCTTCTTAACTCTCTTCATTTTGACAGCCATATGGCAGTATTTACTTTATCTTATCAATTTACTTAAACCGCAATTTTTAAACACGTGGCAACTATCTTATTATATTTTTCCTATATTTTAATTTAGACCTTTAGCAATGCATGGGTGAAAATTTAATTCGATTGCGTGTATTGGTTTTTGAGTGAGGCGTGTACAAACATACATACAGACAGACAAAAATTCTAGAAATTGATGATTTGGCTTCTGTTGCTCTAATAAAGACGCACTATATTAATTTTTCTTTAATATCTATACTGTACATACAGACATCGGCCTGTTACAATTTTATTATATGTATGTATGTATAGATTAGCCCTCGATTTTCCATCATGGCCGCTCTATACTAAATGCTTGATTGAAGAAAGAGGCAATACTATTAATTCTTTGTATAGAAAAGTAGCGAACTCATATTAAAGAGCTGTCATTCAATTCTAATTCCTACTTAGTACAATTAGTAACAAACCGTCTTGAATGAAACATCATTGGCGTACACCTAGTTATGTAGTTAGTTAGTCGCACAATTTTGAAGCCACTGCTTTAAGACCAAAACAGCTGTTGTAATTTTCTGGTATTTGTGATCTTTCTCGCTCTCACTCTCTTTGAGGCAATTTTTCTCTTAAGACTTTAGTAATTACTCACCGATTGCTGTTTACATTTGCGACCAATAGCAAAAAAAAAAAACAAAGGTAACATTATGAATGCTAAAGCAATGAGAAAACAAAAAGTTTAAAAAAAAAAAAACGGCGCACTTGTAGCTGATATCCGCTGCAGGAGGAGGAACACCTTCCGCTACTACTATTTCCACTCTTTAGTTGGTTTTAGCTTCAACTTGTTATTGTGCTTCCAGTTTGAGTAAGCTGCCATTATCGCTGCCTTTTTGCTCAGCTGTTTTTAGCTGCTGGCTGTTGCGCCGCTGTCTGTCTGTTGCCTGTTTTTTACTTGTACTGCAGTTTATCTGCCTGTCTCTATAACCTGTGTTGCGCTTTGTGGCCGCCACTTTGCGCGTTTCCCCCAGCTCACTCAGCTCAGCACGACTTTTTAAGTCAGTTTCAATTCGAACGCGCTCGCTTTCACAACAACGTCGAACGACGCGCTTTAACGCTGGGGGTGCGCTTTGCGTCCAAACGAATCACAACTAAATAAAATAAATTGTGAATAAAATCATCTAACGAAACGCTAAAATGCAGTGAGAATGTGTGGTGCTGGCATATAGAAAGGGAGAAGAAGCAGAAGAAAAATCGAATTAGCCAAAATGTCTGCGCGATATCGGCGAAACATAACTAAATTTTTCGAGTGTTGCTTTGGTGTTGTTCAAACTCCACCTTATCTAAGTGATTGTTGTGGCAATTTTTAATTTTTGTTCACAATTTATTTTGATTGCTTTTTACCACGTTCACAACCACTGCGTTCCTCTGATGAACGAAACGGCGATGATTGAATGACCAACCAAAAAAAAAAAAAAAAAAATTTCAAAGAAATTTTTCATATGAAAATCCACAATTTTTTATTATCTCTAAAATGACGCGAAGTTTTTCGAACCAAAATTAAACAAATTGTGTTATAGTGCGAAAAATTCGATGTAGAAAAAGTAAGCGAAATTTGCAAAAAGCATTGTGTGTTTAATACGAAAAAAAAATAATCAAATATAATTAACCCAGAAAATTCAACAAAAAGCTTATGAATAATAGTACCTACGCATACAAATGCAATTAAAATCAGCTGTCTAAATGCAAAGAGTCTGTGAATAAGTGTTAAAGTAAAAAAATGAAATATATTAATGAATGCTAGTACATACTTTTTTCTTTTGTTTTAATACAAAAAGTAAAAAAAAATGTATCGTGGGCAC
>NW_023458556.1:49630709-49641603 GCF_013731165.1 Rhagoletis pomonella | reverse complement strand
AATTAAACCAACAACGAATTGCTTCTGATTAAATATGAATTGCTTATAATGGTTTGTAATTTGGCTAATAAAGCCTATTAAATTTTCTATATTCTATGTCAACACTTTCCAACCGGAATAATAGTTTAGGAGCTAAACACACACAAGTTTGCATAATTTTTACCAAAATTCCAAAACAAAATCTACTTTCTAGATTAAGAAATGGGCTTTTTTTGGAAATGTCGTTGACATCGATGATAGAAAATCTCTTGAGATGAATACTTCGCCAAAGACAGGAATAGTTGGTACTCGCTTGTTTTCAGGTACTATAAGAGGGATGCATAAGAGTCTCCAAACCAAGTTCCACGAGCTTGTAGTAAGCCACTGTCGATGTGTTTGGACTGGCGTTGTGCTGATTGTTGACAGTACAAAACAGAATTAAGAGTATTGCCGTTTGGGAACAGTTAAGCAGTGGATAATTCCCTGCCAATCCCAGAAAACAGATAGCAAAACCTCCTTGGTCGTCAGTCCAAGCTTCGACGCCATATGCGCCGGATTACTGCTATTCAACCACGAAAGTTTTCACTTGGTTGACGTTATCGTATGTAAGTGATCCATTTTTTATCACCAGTCACCATACGCTGCTATAAGGGGTTGGAAATTCGGTCCGTAAGGTTTTTTTTTGCTTTAACTTGTGTGGATCCCATAAATCGAGTTTGTTTTTGTATCCAGCCTTATTGACCCTGGAATCACATTCTTGTTTTTCGTACGTTATTTTCATAAGTTATTTATTTATTTTCACAAATTATATTGCTTACTCAGTTCATTAAAGAGTATGTATCTGCAATGGAGTTCCACGATTTCGTGCAATAGTTTTATGACATTTTTATTGCCGTGCATTTTTATTACATTTTAAATAGTTTATTTAAGTGTTACCTTTTGAGAAAATTAGTATTGCGTTATCAATTTATGATACCCGGGGTTTCTTTCTATGTTACATCCACACACTGTCTATTAAACAGACAGCTACAGATATCCCAACCTACATATTTTGCGTCTAATTAGCTTATTAAAATTTAATTTTCTGGGTTTTTACACTTTTATTACTTTTTATATGTATTAAGAGTCTTCACAACGGTGTAGAGTCTAAGCTACATCGTCCTGTTGGCTCATTCACGTTGATCAATGGCTTGAAATAAAAGGAAAGGTTCCAATCTTCCACTGCGTGAAAACCGAGGTAAAATTGGAATACCCATGACAACCTGGAAATTAAGGATTAGAAGCCACATTGAAGTAGCCAAATAGGTCAATGCTAGACGAGGGCACTTGTAGAGCAACTAGGCATTCCGAGTGTGAAGGCTTGTTAACCGGTCATTGGCTATTTGGTAAACAGTATTCGCGATTAAGAATATTCTCCCATCAATATTGCAGAAGTTGCAGAGATGAGGAAGAAGAAAAAACAGTCGAGCATTTCTTCTGTAGTTGCCCAGTTTAAGCTATGTGCGAGCACGCTTTTTAGGTAATTAATTCTTTAGCTCTCTTAAGTAACTATACGGTGTAGGAATAAAACCAATCCTACGCTTCATAAGACCTTCAATATGGGTCTATGAAAAATAGTCACTGAGGTTCCCGTAGATCTGCAAGACCTAAATAAGTTGATCATTTGAACTGACTGCCACATCAACGTAACCTAACAACTAATTCTAAAAAAAAGAAGCGGCCAAAATATATTAGCGCTTCAAATATCTCGTCAAATTTTAGCTAGTTGCGGCCTTTTACCTGGAAAGTAGATTCCGCTCCCTTTTGCTGTTTGTCATGAAAGTCGACTTAACCACTTCTCTGTCTTGATTGACGCTAGTTAAAGCAATTTTAGCCGAGTGAGTGTGGTTTTCGTACGTCGAAAGAGGTCTTTACTTCTCAGTTACCTACTCCATGCTTGTCTAACTGGCCGTCTCCACAGGATAAAATTTATTGCTGCCCAGCTGTCATTTTGGTCGCTAGATATATGTAAGTTATATCAGTGGCAATATTTGTGTGCGCTTTTTATATCTTGATATAAGCATTTGTATGATAGCTTCGAAAACGTATTTTTGCTTGATTTAATCGCTTAAAAAATTTAGAAAATTGGCTAGTTTACATCCAAATACATAATTACAAATATTTTAACAGGAAGCAGCTCAATTTTTGCTTTTATATTAAAATAATAATGATGTTGTAGCCACGAAGTTTTCGTGCAAATGAAAATGTAGCTGTCAAACTACCAAATTGCCGGCAATAGATGGCAAGATATAAGCTCTGATATATATTGCTCTCGAAGAGCAATGAGCGGTCTCCATTGGCAAATTATATTCTGACATATGTATCAAGATATAAACTTTATCCTGTGGAGACGGGCAGTAACTGCGTTGCTTATTCAGCAGTTGTTGATTTTACTGCCAGTATGGTTTCTCTCAGCATCTCATTTGTTTACCTGTAATCGATCTTACCAAAAATTAACGAATTTATAGGGAACAAAAAACCGAAACTTTTTAATAATAACAATTCTCTCGACTCTCTCTCTCTATATATATATGTCCCTGCAAGTTGCGTACCCTTAAAAATCATAGCGTTCTCAACAAAAAATTTTGAAACTCATGTTTAGAAAGATCGAGTTTTCAAATTGTTCACTAGTCTTATCTACTTGAAAATTGGAGATCGTAGATTACAGAAATTTCTCTTTTCATGTTTGGTTGGAGCTTTCAAGTCGGCGAAAGCGGCAGGGAAGCACCATTTCTTGTAAGTTTGCAGTGACTTGAGGGTTAAGGTGAATGTTGAAGTGTTTTGTTTACAACAGGGTTTGCCTTTCGGCTACCGTTTTTGCGAATATATGTATATAAGTAAAAATTTTCAAAAGCATGTTTTTTTTGTTTCTTTTGCTTTTCGAAAAAATACGTTACCACTCTTTGGGCTATGCATATTTACTCAAACCTGTTGCGGAGGCCATCCCTCAAGCGAATCATCGCTTATTTGTGCCAACTGCCGGAAAACGGCAATATTTATGTTGTGAAAAATGCAAAATCAACCAGGGTAACCAGTCGCACGATAGATGTTTTGCACTCTCAGCCACTTTGTAAACACTTGCGAAGGGAATTTAACTGCTAAACTTCCCATGAATAAAGAAGTCGCGTAACGTGCAATGCACAAGAAAGCGGAAGCAATTGTCGAGGAATGCAACGAGATAATAAATACTTTTAAAATACATACAAGTACATATGTACATATGTATACTAACAATATTTATTTACTTGTGCAAAGTTGACTATCTGTTGTTATCGCTTGCGCGCGTTGGCTGAGGTAATATTCCCAGCTTATGTGCACTTGTTCTGTTTTTCTTGTCTTTTAAGCAAATTAAAGTAAATTGTTGACGTTGTAGCGTACAACACGAACACCAGTAACGCGGTTATGCGCTTGTTACAAATATACGAGTACTAAGTGAAGCCTCGCCGCTTTTTTCTACCTGCTTGGCTGGTGTCCCCTTATGGCTGTTCATTGAGTCGCCACAATTATTGCGGTGCCCATTAAATTTCCATTATGGCGACGCGTCCTTTTTCCCACAATCCTTTAGCAATAAGTCTTATGCGTCCATGCTTGTTGGCATATCATATTTCGAAATTATTTTCAAAAGAATCCATTTAAAACTTGAGTGATTGCATGCTCGCACTTTTAACGCTTCCAATTGTGTAGAGCATTTCTTAAAAGCCGGTTAAATTGTGTCTGTTTTTTTTCATTTTATTTCTTTTATTTATTCATTCCACTTATGATCATCAGCTAACGGCATTATAAACGGGCATATTCTCTTTCAGTTTGTCGCGATCTAAGCGTCTTACAGTTAGTGGATAGAAACACATACACATTAGTATACACAGTGGCGGAGAAAATTATAGCACTAACTTAAGGAGTAGTTTTGTTTTAAAATACATACAATTTTTAAAATTTGATGGTTAGAGCTTGAACCTGGCACAGAGAGCAACGTATGTACAGTGATGAGCAAAATGTAAAAATTTTGACTTTTCTATACTAAAACTTAATTGTTGATTTTTGATAAAAAAATACTGCCCAGGCTATAGCTAAAACCGCTTTAATCAAAGTTTTAAGCAAAAAAAATTTTCAAAATTCTTCGATTTTGCTTAAAATTTTCTAACTTTTTGATCTGAATTTCTAAACCATTTTTCAGTATGCAGTTTTATAACCCATGATATTTTATTATAATTAAGTGTTTGAAAGCGCATAAGAATACATGCTCAGAAATGTTTTAGAATTTCAGATCAACCAATTCGAAGCTTTTATGAAATTTGAAAAAATTTTAAATATCTTTTAAGGCTTAAAATTTGGATTTGAACGACTTTGGTTATAGAATGGGCAATATTTTCGTATTCTCTTGAATAGGGCCAATCGAATATGAATTGGATCAAGAAGCGATATGTTTTGTGGCATTATGATACTAAAATATCGCAATGCCGATAATTAGATATAATAATAATCACGTTGTTAAAAAGCGATAACAGATTCGATAAATGTATCGACGCATGTTTACGTATCAAAATCGATAAATACATTGACAGATTAAAAAGATAATAAACAAATTAAAACAAATTTACTTTGAACAAACTATTAACCGGCACTCCTCGCGGCTTATTATAAGAATTCTTTTAAATCGAATAGTCGACTAATCGGTTATTCGATTAGCAAAAGTTGTTTAAAAAGGTCGACTTTTAATCGACTAACCGTTTGCTTTCGATATTTTCAACTAACCGCTCACAAAACAACTAGTCCACTAACTGTTTATTTTCGATTTCTCGATTTGTTTTATTTTAATGAAAATGTTTTTTTTCTTTATATTTCTTTGAATACTTATGCTTATTGACAAAATACAACCGCGCTTATAAAAACCATTTTATTGTGAACAAATCTGTCACTATTCGAATAATTTCGGTTCAGACGACTCGTTGGTGAGCGGATAGTCGATTGTGAACGGTTAGTCAAATTCGAGCGGTTTATCGAATAATTGCTAGTCGAATATCAACTTATAAAAAAGTTAATCGATTATTCGACTAGCTGAATGCCAATAGAATACCCTGTTCGCATGGCAGATATCTCATTTAATTTGACAGTTTATTGTTTGTTTTGTGTTTTTTTTTTCTTACATTTACATATGTATGTGCTTTCTTTGCTTTCATTTTATTTGTTTTGACAGCTGAACTCTATAAATTTGCGATAAAAAAATAAGGAAAGTGACTATTTTTTAGAAATTCGATAATTCAAAATGAATTACGAATGAAGTAATGTACCACTTACGAATGGAAGATCTCATAACGAACGAATGGCACTTTTTGAATGGTTTTGCATAATGAATGAAATAATAGTATTCGCGTAAAGTCAACGCATCAATAGTCGTATGAGCACACACAAACTTTACCAATATTTTCCGAAGTTATAACAGTTTCCCCCAATTGCATTTTAATTGTAGTTTTAAATTTAAGAATTATGGCCAAGTTTTAAATATTTATCAAAAAAATATATTTTACATTTTCATTCGACAGGTGGCAGCTCAAAAATTTTTTTCCCAAGTAAAATACAACAATTCACAAATATTGTGGTTTGTTGCTCGTCCTAAAGTATTTCACCTAATAAATATTTTTTATATATATTTGCATTTTTTCAATAAACTGCGATACGTTCAATCTCGTGTTTTAGTTTTGCCCGACACTGTTCTTAGGGTACCTGATTGTATGAACAACGCTGATTGCAGTTAAGCGGCTTCTATTAACACACCTATTTCACCCCACAAACTGCTTACCAACTCTTATACGTGGTATATTTTATTTTATATTATTTATATTGTTCGCCATCCAGCAAAATTCTTTCTCGTCCGTCATATCAAATGTCGCAATCGTTAAATTCTCAACCACTTCTTTTTCATTCATTTAACTCGTTCGCTATGCTTCATTCGTTGTCGTGCTCATTCACACAAACACACACACACACACACACACATATTCCTAACTCAAATGCTGCATTCACTCCACCTGTAGCCGCTGTCCAGCGACTCGTTCGTTGGTGGTGCTGTTGGCCATTGCTGGTGTAACTGATGGCGTCGTCATCAAAGTCGTCGTCGCCTGTTACTAGATAATAACAGAACTGGATGGACACGATACGATGCAAACGTTTTCGCAGTTGGGTCACCTAATTTTAGCTGTCTATTAAATGCGCCGCTTATACACCCGGTCCACCAACCGCCGCCTGCCGTCCGCCATTCAAATGAAGCTTAAGTTTTAAACGAACGTTAATCGTCAGTTGAGGTTTTTATTAGTTGGTAGTTAGTCTTTGGTTTTTTTTTTTGGTATTCTACCGATATTTCGAGCCACCTCTCTTTCACTTGTTGTGGCACAAACTCTGCTTCTGAATCTAGTTATTAGCTGCCGTGTGTGGTGCTTGTAATCGTACATATATCGCTTTACCTCAATGAGCACCTCAGCTCGAAATAGTAGTAGCCTGCTTTTACCTCTACGATTTTGGCGTTTCCTCATGCGTTTTTGTTGCTTTTTCTGTTAATTTTAATTTTATATTCGTTTTTTTTCAGCACATTGCTTTCTTTTTTTTTTGTAGATACAGTGCTTACTTACATTTTTCTCCTTTTATTTGCCGGTGATTTAATAGTACACATGTGTGTGTGTGAATTTTTTTCTGGTTCTGGTTCTATTGCGAATGGTGTCTCGTGCTGCTTTTAAAGAAAAAAATATTTGTATGCATATATTCACTTATCTTCGTAATTAAAAAAGACTTTCAACCATTAGCACTTTTGTGAAAGATATCTTCACATTAAAACTCTCTGATCTGTGAATGAAAATTTATACTTATTTTAAGGTCTGTCGTTTGTGACTGCCGTGACTCATGCGCATTAATTCAGTATTGGCAGCAGTCATGAAAGTTCGTTATTGAAATAAAATCTACTTTTCACACGCATTCATACTTATGGTCTAGATTTGAGGTAGAGGGAACTGAGACTGTATGAGTGTTTCTGCAAAATTGTAAATGTGTGATTAATTGTTTGTGTGAAAATATTTGGGACCATAGCTATCAGATATTTTGACTTAAATATTTGAGTGAGCAAAATATGTTCATTGCTCAACAAAATGGAGCTTAACAAGCTCGCGAAATATGAAAGCCCAAAATACCGATAGTATCAAAAGCACGCGAAGAAATTTGTCTTCTAAAAATTTAAAAAATAGTACCTACTTACTTACTATTATGTGCTCCTTAACTAGCTAGACGACGCTAGATTTCAACGAACAGAGCTATGGATCTCTTGAACACCTTCAAAGCCTTCTTAAATTTGATAAGAACCAATGATTACCGACTGACTTATGTACATACATATATACCAAGCTGCTCCATCGATTTGTGGCGTGCGCCTTGATGTTGTCATAACACTTACTTACACGTCCCGACTTTTGAAAAGTATTCAGCGGGAGAATTTCCTCAAAATCGGTACTGTCCTGCTAAAATCGGGTCGAATGGTCACCGTAGTTATAAGGAAGAAAACGCGCAACACCCTCCACAAAAAAAAATCTAAAAATTTAACGGTAATTTTTAGCGACTTTCAACTTGCTATAAAACTGCCTACTCGAAAATTTTCCAGAAATTCTGAATAAAAATTTTGATGAAAATGGTTTGAATTTCTGTGAACTTTATATAAAGTGTGAAACTTTGGTTTATATGGTTTATGTTATAGAATGCACTACATTTTTGAATATTATATTAGAACAAAGTGTACACTGACATTTAACACTAAATGTATGTATGTACATATCGATGGTCCTCTGCAATAACGGCACAACTCAAAATTCAATGTTTTTGAGTTATATAGCGAATTAGGTTTATAAATAACCATATTTTTCTGTGGCAAATCAACATAGGTTTAGTTGTTACCAATCCGGCAGAGGCGCATTTTCGTCATTTGTCACAAAACCGTAGTAGCCAACCCTTACTACTGAACACTACTACTACGGCACATTTCTCACATGTATCGTGAATTTTGGCATAAGTTAAAAAGTCTCGATAGGTTAGTCATGATTTAATGTGAAATAACGGCACTTTTCGTATTTTACCGTTGTTCAGCCTACAAATTTTCACTACAGAATAACTGAAAACAATCCAGAATAATTGCGTTCCGAGACATATTATTGCTAAATTACGAAACACAAAATCTTTAATTGACTCTACTGAAATATATGAAAATTTGAGTTGTGTCGTTATTGCACCCGACTCTCTTCTTATAATTATCTTAAGCTGTGTTTATCCACCATTTGTTGGTTGCCACACGAGCCGCTCGTAAACGGCTTTGTGGTAAACGCCTACACGACTCTTCCTAACGCTGCCTATGGCTATACTGCAGTTTCCGTTTTTTTTTTGTATCTTTTGTTTTGTCAGGTGTCAAGAGCGAATGTTTGCTTTTGTTGACATTTTTTTGAGCGTTATTTTTATTTACTTTTGTTTTGGATATTATTTTCTTACTGCATTTGTCTTAAGTTATAACGTTTTTCTTTTGGTTCTTTGTTTTTTTCGTTTATGCCTTTGTGTTTTTTTTTTGCTAGTAAATTGTGTCGTGCTCTGGCTTGCCTTCGCCTTTATTGTTTACCTTTAATGGTGGTGCATTCTGGTCACTGTTGTTGCCTCTTCTATTTTTTTTTTTATTTTTGTTATTGGAAATTCCATTAAAGACAACAGCACTTTTGTTCTACATATTTTTATAAGTCAGCAACTCAATGCTCCAACATTTCGTACTCGCTAATCTGCTTGAGAATGCGAGCCACTAACTACAATCATCGCATGGCGGGCATCGTTCACTTACATACTGTGGCAGATAAATATGTAGCTGTGAATGCATGGTTGCTTTTTTAGTTGTGGGCTTGCTGCGAAATTACATTAAACTAAAAGCAATGGCTTTGTTTTCTATTATTCATTGTCGAGTTCTATTTTTATTCTATTTTGTTGCTGCTTTGTTGCATTAAATATTGTTTAGTTTTATTATTTTTACTACCTTTTTTTGGTATTCACCATTGGTGCTTTTTAACCTGTTTTTCGCTCGTTTTGCAAAGGTTTTATAAACTTTTTTACCTTGTTTTTTTTTTGTTGGTTTGTTTCGCCATAGATTCTCCCTTTTGTACAGTTTCATTGCTCGTTCTTGTTTGGCGAGCTTTCCGTTACACTTCAACGATTATTCAACACTTGTTGCGCTCAACTATACAAACATGTACAGTGGCGGTCAAAAATGGGTGAATGATGTTTCGTTTTTAATATTCACAATGGTTTTCAAGTTCAAATTTTTTTGATATTTTTTTTTTGTAAAAGTATGGTTCATACTTTAACAAAAACTATTTAACTAAAATTTTCAAACTTTATTCAGAACTTAGAAAAATTCCACAAAATTTAATCTAAATTTCGAGCTTTTTAACCATAATTTTTAGAAATACCATAAAAGCCTTCCGCAAAAAAAAGTATATTAAAAATCAATGCGATTTTTTAGCCACTCAAAACTTGCATTTATTTTACTAGAATCTTATGAGCTTGTTAACTGAATACCCGAAAATTTTTTAAAAATTCTGGCTAGAAAATTTAGATACAAATTTGTGGAATTTTTTTAAGTTCTGTATATAGTTTGGATGTGTGATATTATAGTTTTTGTTAAAGCACGAACCATAAAAAAAATATCAAAAAAATTTAAGCTTGAAAAATATTTTTAAATATTATAACCGACACACCATTCATCTATTTTTGACCGCCACTGTATGTACGATATGTACATCTATATATTTTGTATAGCTTTTTTTCGTTAATTGTTTTATATACATACACACACAAAATATTTATTTGGTTCCACTTCACCTATTTTTGTTTTCTGTACAACGCGAACAATTCTCGAATATTGTTTCCACTTTTTATTTTTCTAACTGCTCTTATCTCCGCATTTCATTGTTATATGCAAATTGGTTAGAGTTTCGCCGTATGTATGCGAAATCACGCCGTTTTCTAAACATCTAATCGCTTTCTCATAACTATTTATCGCCCATTATTCTTGTGCATATGCGATAAGCTTACCTCAGCTCAATAGCGTTAAGGTGCGAAAGTTGTATTTGATTGGCATTACAAGTACAAAGCTAAGGGCATATGTGTATGTATCTACCAATACAGTGTCGTGCCGCAAGGGAGGTCAGGACCAAAAGAGGGTATAGTCCATGAAAACGTGAGGATGGTAGGAATCTCCTCTGGAAGCATTCCAGCACATAACGTATTATATCGCTGTTGCTTGTCTTTGATACCACGAATGAGCTGCTTTTGCCACAAGTGCAGATAGACTACTGAACAAGGCTTAGACATTTTATTAAAATTTTAGCTCCAAAAAATTTAGCAACTTTACCTCGAAAATTGGCTATATAAAGCCTGCTAAAACGTATGTACCGCCAGCCACTATGCAGCATATGAATTTCTCAAAAAAATTTCATTTAAGCAGTTTAAATCGCTTATTCCTATTTCATAGGACATTTAAACCTTCCAATTCTTACCATGTTCTTTTTGACCCTGTTCTTCAAATAGGTGGAAACCCGATACAAAAATATTTTCGACAGTAAAATGTCTTAAACCTCCTTAGGTTGATACCCGTATTGTAACATTTCATTTATTTTATCAATTTAATAATAATAAAAAAATTAATAGGTGGCAACCCTCCTTATAAATATATTCGGCGGTAAACTTTCCCAAACCTCTTTAGTTTGATCTTATCAATTTACTTAAACTGCAATTTTCAAAGGGTTGACAACTCTCTAATTATTACGTGTGTCAAGTTAGCACTACACTTTTCGAAATTGGAAAAGTTAAC
>NW_023458556.1:49590807-49630609 GCF_013731165.1 Rhagoletis pomonella | reverse complement strand
ATTTAATGTTCGGCTCCGCCCGAACTTAGACTTTCTTACTTGTTTTTATTTTATTTTTTTTATTTAATGTTTATTATTTTTCCATAAAATTCTAGCTCATTATATAATATAACAAACACCATATAAATCCACATTTCAAACTTGCAAAGTGTCAGCTAAATTTTCAACTTTTTATTCAGATTTTTTTTTAGAATTTTTTGAGGGTGCAGTTTAATAGCCCATTAAATTTTAGGGCAATAATGTGCAAATTTGAAATAGCTAAAGAGTCGCGTTGATTTTTAATAATTGTTTTTCTGATTGCATTACAAATTTTTTTCCATACAAAGTGTATGCGACAATTGAAATGCGGATTTTATATAATGAGCTCGACTTTTATAGTAAAAGAATAAACATTAAATAAACAAAGGAAAAATAGTCGAAATCGATCAAAATATTGATGACTTAATTAGCTGATCACAAGTGTAAGTGTGTGTGTGGCGTCTGCATCGCAATAAGTATTTATTTTCTGCCGCATATCCATTTGGCATAATACAATGTGTTACCAGTGTTGCCGTTGTGCGACTAAAGGGGCAATTTGAGCCTTTCGAACGCCAATACCCTTGCACCCGACTTTTTAAAAATCTTCAGTTTTTTCCTTTTCCAAAATTATATGCGACATTTACACCTTTTCAGAGATTATTTTAGGAAATTTCAACAGAACCATGATATTAAAAAATATCCCTCCTGTAAATGCGAAAAAAGCATCACTTAAAACTGTTAAAGGAAACGCAACTCTTCTCCATGCAGCTGTTATGTATGTTTACGCGTACAATAATCTTTTGGTGTAAAATAAAGAACTGTTTATTTACAACATATTACAGTTAAAACCTCAGATTTAATATTTTATTAGTTCATGAAAATGCATAAAATATGGTGACCATTTTTTTCGTCAATGACCCCTTTTCTGCGTCTTTCTGAAAATTTTCAACGGCAACTCAGTGTAGTACATTTTATTAGCACTTATGCGGAATGCTTTGCTCTTTGTTGGTTGGCTGGTGGCATGCAAAAATATCGCTTAATTTCATTGCATATGCACATGCGCAATGTAGTATTCACTCTACTAGTTCTCATGCGCATTAAAAATTTCTTGTAATTTTGCATTCAGTCATGGCTACACCGTGGAACAATTTTAAGTTTTTTGCTTAGGAGCGTGAACAGTTTTTTGAAATCAGTACCGTGGGTCCCGATATCCCGCACCCATTTCTCAACTGTGCGTAGTCGAAAGGCGAGTCAACACGTACACAGTGGACTCGCGAGTCAGACGCACCGTCTATGTTGCCTATTAGGAGTTCCATAGTAAAATTTTAACAACAATATTTATTTTTATTTGTGGTAAAATTTTTTAACCCCTTACCTCGAACCATAATTGGTCTTTTAGACCGCTACTTTGAATGTTCAGGAAAGTTCAATAAAAATTGCAATTTTATGTGTATTCAACAGGGGTCCCGCTGGTGGCAGCAGTGGAAAGACTATTTGGAGAAGGATATGGGGTCACTTGGCATTGCCATGCTTTATTAGACTAGGCCAAAATCGTTGAAACGTTTAAAAACGTGATAACGCAGGAATGAAGATTACGTATTGTGAAAAAGTAGTTAGCAATTCTGTAGTCTGTTGTAAGATCTACAACTTTTGTCTATATATTTTCATACTAGCATTTATGCGTTCCAAGACAAATGCAAGAAATCGGTATTTTAAACATTTGGTTTTTTGGTCGGTAGCAGTGCTTTCTAGTATCTTCCTAGGATTTGGCACCATTTTGGTACACTTTTCGTGGAAATGGCAATAATTAATATTTATATTTATATCCTGATTTCTCGGTTAAACCTTCTTGATTCCCTGATCGATTGGCCGATATCACCTATTGTGGATCCTGATATATGTATATACTAATTTTGTTAGTACGTGTCCCCCATGTGTTTTATGCTTAACATCCACTACTTAGCCTTGGAATTGTAATGCCCCGCATTTGTCCCGTATTCGGTATTTCGACGCCTTAAGAGCTCATAAAAATTGCATGCCTATGAACTAGTTTTTATACTCGAGCGCACATGTGCACAAGGGTAAAATAATTTTCTTGACGTAACGGTTGTTTGTAACGGGCAAAAAGAATCGAGATAGATATAGACAAGTGTATACATTAATGATCACAATGAAAAAAGAAATCGATTAAGCTATGACTGTCTGTCCGTCCGTCCATCCGTTCGCCTGTCCGCCTGTCTGCCTATCCACACGACAACTCGAGTAAAAATTTAGATATCTTAACGAAACTTGGTATGTGTACTTCTTTTCAGCGTAGGACGGATGGTATTGGAAATGGGCAATCTCGGACAATAACTACGCCTACCTCCCATATATCGGTAGTTTTCAGAAATACGAAAACTGCGAAATTTTAGTAACTAGTGAGTTTAGTAAGAATATAAAAATAGCCACGCCCACTTATGATTACATGTGTACTTTGTGCTTAATCTATTAAACAGGTAAAAATGTCATCGTCTTATTTGATATAGCCAGAAAGGACTTTTTGGGTATTTGAAAGTCTGTATATCCGCAAAAATATTTCTCTTTGAATGATTCCGAGAGGGCATCCCAGTGCAACAGCCTTGAATTCCTCTAAATAGGTTCCATGCTTCCATTTCAGACCAGAGAGACACTTATTGACGTAGATATTGCGCAACAGTTTCCATTTTGCTGCTGGAATTTTGGGTGGGATCATTTTAACCGTATTATTACATTTTCAATACAGCTAATGACTATAATAAAAATTAAAAATATTTAAAATAAAAACTGTTTGGTCAATCATTTCCCTCATACACTACAAATGAATGATGTAATGCCAGCTCGAGATTTACAAGCAACCTCTATTCATTAACATGTATTGACTTGCGACTGCTGTCAGAATCTAACTCAGCTCTCACAAATGCCGTTAAACTCCCATTAAGCAACAGTTTATTTATGCTAACTCACTGATATAGATTTCCAAGCATCATTAAATCATTTTCTTGCGCTGCACCTGTCGCCTTTCTTACATAAATAAAAGTTGTTTTTCAATGAATAATTTGCGTTATTTGCATGGAAAAATCAATTTGTATTACGTTTGCGAAAAGATCGAGCGATATCTGTATTTATTACAATTGACTGAAAATTCCAACATAAAACCCGTTCAGACTAGACAAACACGTTCTTTGCAATGTAAACATGTAGACAGGTTAATACGTATGTATGTGTTTATATACATACATACATATGTATGTGTGCATTCATATTACTTTTTCAAATGCAATATTTTATGTTTGAATAAATATTAAAATTCCATTACAACTTTTTGTCTGTCCTTCGTCGTTGCGATCACTTGCTGCGTTAGCGTGTTTACTTTTGATTTTCTTAGTATGCGCTTGTGGCACGTTTTATAATTGCGGCGCGTATGTACATACATACATACATGTGCAGTTGATGGTGGCATTGCTGTTATTGTTGTTGTAGGTGCTTAAGAACAAGTTACAAGAGAATTAAGTATTCAAAGCACGATTTCCGTCCTTGACATATTCCTGCTGCTATGCAACCAACCAACCAATGCTAAACACTGAAGGGATGGGTGCATAGACGAACGTTCGAACGGGCGGGCGATCGGTCGGAAGAACAAGGCGACTACTTATATATTAAAATGACTACAACAGCTATTGTGAGCCAATGCAAGAGAACCGCCATCTCGATGGCGCACAATGGGCTATGACCGGAAAAAATGACAAAAATTACAAAATTTGGCAGCAAATAAAACTTTAAGTTTGAAAACTAAACCAATAAAGCCACGGGATTGAATGCGAGTATATGTAAATACCTAATTTAAAAAGATTTATATATTTTTTTTCGCTTAATACTTGATTCAATTGACTATAGTTTTACTTGCAATCTTTTTGTAAATACACATTTTACTAATAGGCCTAATGAAAGTTTCTAAGTCTTTTTTTTTTTGAGGTTAGGTTTATATGAGAATGCCTTAAAATATGCCTTAAAATAGACTGATCACGCGATATTTTTGGGTGTTACCTTATATTATTATTAAAAGCATATGGACAAAATTTCGTTGTCAAATATTCACTGATGCCCTTTTTATGGCATTTTTAAGGCGTTTTTGAGGTTAGGTTTATATGAGGAGTATGCATTAAAATAAACCGATTAAATACGCGAAATTTTTAGGTGTTACCTTATATTATTATTATACACATATGGACAAAACTTCGAAGTCAAATATTCTTTGATGCGTTTTTTATAGCATTTTAATGTCTTTTTGAGGTTAGGTTTGTTCATAAAATTTACATATGAAAAATTGAAGCCCCACGCCAACTCCTAAAATTTATGTGAATCGGCCACTGTGCGGCGTCAACAGTCAATGCTACCACCGCATGCTGATTGACTCCCTGCTTGGTTGGCTGGCTTTAGTTTAGTTAGCAAAGTAGTAGCAGCAGTGGCGGCGGTGCAGCGCGTTGCATGCAACATTAGTGGCCGGTTAGCCTAGGCTGGCTGACCACCTGCGGATTCGCTGCTTTGCGCACTTTAACGGCTCCGACTATGTCGATGTTGATGGCGTTGGCATGTAACGCGTTTCTTTATACATATGTATATAAATATTTTTTATTTGCAGGCAGCAACTATATTTTTATTTCGAATACCGCTTGTCGCCAGTTCTTCCTTTTTATTTCGCTTGCATTGCTCTTTTAACGACTGCTCATTTTTTTACTACAATGCCAAAGTGGCTACCAACCGCGGGCCAGGTTCCTTACCTTGCCTTTCCTAGCCATACAAATATCGTAGAATGCCATATTGCCAATAAAATACATAAGTGTTGTTGGCACGTTATCATTTTACTTGCATTTGTTTGCTTCTTCTGCTACTTCCGCTGCCGCTGCTGCTGCCAATGTTTATGTTGCAAGCCGCCAACAAGTTGCATGCAGCAGCTCTCGTGGTGGTGGTGGTGGCGTCGTATCATCAACACCTTCTCAATAGTCATTCTTCTTGCTTTTAGTTCCAGACGGCTTCTTGCTTGCAGCAATTTTTATAGCCACACCTCAAAAGAAGCCACTACTTTGCTTACGAGTATTTTAAATGCTGCTCACTCCTTGATGTTGTTGCTATATTCGTTGTTTTTGCTGCTATGGCTGCTGCTGATTTCCTTCATTCTCTTCTTTTTGTTTGCAACAATTTACGCGCGCATTCATTGCCGCGCTGCTTCGACATGCTTGAAAAATGTTTATGTATAGACAAAAAGGTTGCCACAGCCGCTGCTGGTAGCTGCCGGTAGCTGCTAAATAATGACTAAATTTTTGTGACTCCAAAAATAGGGAGGTTATCAATCTAGCTGAAAATCTGCAAACTCTCTGGAGGCTCTATATTATTATAGCCACGACAGTCCTCTACTATTGCAAAAATTTCCGATTGAAAAAAGTTGGCATTGTCCTGATTAGGGAATCTAATCCCGCAAACGCGGAATCCCGCGCCATTTTTGCGGGATCAGAAATGAGGCATTACACATGTGTGTTACGCGGGATTTGCGACTACAAAAAAAAAATTAAAAAGACTAATGCGAGTTGTGAACGTGCTCGCCCAAATGTTCGTCGTGCATGGCTGTATTAAATATGTATATGTACATCATTTTATAACCCAGTAGATAAATTCAGGAGTTAAAAGTCTTTCCGAAGGGCCTTCCGTAGAGTCAAGAGGCCTTCCACTCTACTTACCTTTCTCCTTTCTTTTTTGTATGGACTGTCATCAATTGAAGGGCTTCTTCTTTCGCTACCCACAGAACTTTAAACACATCGAGTGCTCTTTCGATCGCACGCATATGAGAGGCAACGGATATGTTTAGCGTGAAGTTAAACTTAACAGGCAGTCGAGAAAACAGCCCTTAATGACAGAGTAATATCCATTTCTATTTGTGCCAATTGATGTCCACGATCCAGAGATTCAACTTCGGGAGAAAATATTCTGGCAGTCTGCCTATCAGAGAGAGTTTGTTAGAGATTACCACTCTAGAAACAAAAAAATAAAATAAAAATAAAAAATAAGTTGAGGCCCCTTTTCAACGTGGCGAAACCGCAAGGATTATCGGTGCTATTAAGTCTTTCCTTATAAGTACTTATATTTTCTAACGTTGCATTCATTCAGTTGTTGTTGACTTTTTTAATAAAATTTAACTCTAAAAATTTAAATTAACTGATAGTAAAATAAAAAATTAAATATATCAATCAAATAAAATACGAAAACCTAGCACCTACAGACTTGTAGCACGCAACTCTCACCACTCGGCTACCACGGACGCCAAACTCGTTTGCTGTGTTGCTTACTTATACAAAAGACAACAGCTGGCCGTTTTTATCAGTGTTGTCATCGAAAATTCCCCTGATCCAAGTTAATTCGCAGCGATCGGCGGTATGTGTAGAATCTACTCTCAACCTAGTTTTTATAATAATATTATTTTTGAGCTTTATACCACGATTTTGTTTATTAGTGAAAATAGAAAAAGTGACAAAAAGGTAGAAGTTATAGCAGCTATTTCAGAGATCACTACATCTCCTCATCAGACTTCTTTCTCTAGATTTCAGTAAAATTATTATTTTTACTTACTGTATAGGTTCTCCAAGTACTGTGTGCAGTTGATACGTCTCCTCCAAGCTGCGGTTTGGTTAGCTTCAGAATCCCTTTCGAATACCTCGAATCCACAATTGAACAGAAAGGTGTCCCAACATTTGCCTACCTAGGACACAGCGCTCTTGCCAACAAGTGCTAATTTAGGCTCGGCAGGTAGTTAAAAAAAAAAAAACCAAAGCGCTCTTACCGCATAAATAATCCTACGCAGAAAATCTCTCATCATGGACGTTCCAGAACCGTAAACAATGAGGGATAGCAAGTGGTTCAAATTTTCTGGAAAAGGGTTATTTTGCCATAGTAATTGTGGTTGCGGAGAGTGCATGTCCGGCATAGAAAAATATGCGCGCTTGTGCCGCAAACTACCAACTATCAATTGCCGATTTGCCTAGCAAGTTTACAGCTGTTACGCCTGCTCGCGCTACTCTTTTATACATCGTGGCCACCCTCTTTCCACTGTTAAAATTCGCGCTATGCTAATTCTACGGCTACACTTTTGTGTAATCATATACATGTATGTTTATTTGTATATGTACGTATACATATATATGCATTAGTATATGAACCACCTTCAACGCGCCTCACTTGACTGACTGCATTCGTTCGTGTTTGCAATTTCGTGAAATAAAAAATCGCATTGCCTATGCATTTATGCAGCACACATTATTTACCGATCAAGAGGAAAAGCACAAGGGTTGCGGAGTAAGCGAGCATTTCGAGGTGCTGCAGTTTGTTTAGCAGCAAGCAGTTTTGGCGGTCTGTTGCAATCACCCCAGCAGAGTCTTGAATTTATTTGAAGATTTTAATTCAGGTGTCTCTGCATAGCATATACATAGATACCCGGGTGCATGCATATTCGTGTGCTGCTTCTTCACCAGATAATTAAGTTCTGCAGCGTGTATTGTCTGTCTGATGCGTTGCATGCTTCTTGTGATTTCATATTTATTTGTTTGTCTGCATAAAATTAACTTGTAATTATCTCTTTTTCATTTTTACAAAAATATTTTCCATTATTTCAATAATTTATGTATGTGTGCTAGTTAATTGAGTTTAATTTGGTCAGTACGCCATGTTGGCGGCGGACAGTGGCAGTGGTAACGGCTAATTGTTGTAGAGTTGGTTGATTCTACTTCTATCTAACCGTTGAATTAAATCTTATTGTTAAAGAAATTGATGCATCAGTACAAGTACGATTATTTTTGAAAATATTAATATACAATTTTAAATTATTAACTATTTATAACTAGTTCTGAAACTTTTTATTAACAATTATTTTCTCTTATTTTTGCAGGTAAAATATATATTTGCTTAAGAACCATTTATAAACCTCTCTGGATCTTGATATATTGTGACTTGGTAAGGCGACTAAATATAATGTATCTTAGTATTACCTTGCGAAATAATCATACCTTCGCGTAGACGGCTTCAATTCTTAAAAAGTACATTTCTATGTATATATCCTAAACTAGCAAATACCCGGCGTACTTCAGTGCGCCTTAAAAGTATTTTTTTTTCTTCTTACTCCCTCCAGAAACTTTATGGCTTCATTCATAAAAAATAAAACATATTTAAAGAGCTTTATGAAGTGAGATTATCAAACAAATTTTTTATGAATAAGGATGTTAGTTTATATATTTTCGAAGGTATTTAATCATGGCAGTTTAATTTATAATCTTTTAACTCGTGCACTTTCTTACTTATTACTTTAACTGAATAACATTTTTCAAATAGGTGGCAACCTGCTACAAAAATATGTTTGGCAGTAAACTTTCCTAAACCTCTTTAGTTTGATACCATATTGCAATATTTAATTTATTTAATCAATTAAATTAAATTAAAATGTTCAAACAGATGGTAACCTTCCACAAAAATATTTTCGACTGTAAGCCTTCTTAAATCTCTTCATTTTGACAGCCATATTGCAGTATTTACTTTATCTTATCAATTTACTTAAACCGCAATTTTTAAACACGTGGCAACTATCTTATTATTTTTTTCCTATATTTTAATTTAGACCTTTAGCAATGCATGGGTGAAAATTTAATTCGATTGCGTGTATTGGTTTTTGAGTGAGGCGTGTACAAACATACATACAGACAGGCAAAAATTCACGAAATTGATGATTTGGCTTCTGTTCCTCTAATAAAGACGCACTATATTAATTTTTCTTTAATATCTATACTGTACATACAGACATCGGCCTGTTACAATTTTATTATATGTATGTATGTATAGATTAGCCCTCGATTTTCCATCATGGCCGCTCTATACTAAATGCTTGATTGAAGAAAGAGGCAATACTATTAATTCTTTGTACAGAAAAGTAGCGAACTCATATTAAAGAGCTGTCATTCAATTCTAATTCCTACTTAGTACAATTAGTAGCAAACAGTCTTGAATGAAATTTCATTGGCGTACACCTAGTTATGTAGTTAGTTAGTCGCACAATTTTGAAGCCACTGCTTTAAGACCAAAACAGCTGTTGTAATTTTCTGGTATTTGTGATCTTTCTCGCTCTCACTCTCTTTGAGGCAATTTTTCTCTTAAGACTTTAGTAATTACTCACCGATTGCTGTTTACATTTGCGACCAATAGCAAAAAATAAATAAAGGTAACATTATGAATGCTAAAGCAATGAGAAAACAAAAAGTTAAAAAAAAAAACAGCGCACTTGTAGCTGATATCCGCCGTCGGGGAAGGAACACCTTCCGCTACTACTATTTCCACTCTTTAGTTGGTTTTAGTAGCTTCAACTTGTTATTTTGCTTCCAGTTTGAGTAAGCTGCCATTATCGCTGCCTTTTTGCTCAGCTGTTTTTAGCTGCTGGCTGTTGCGCCGCTGTCTGTCTGTTGCCTGTTTTTTTACTTGTACTGCAGTTTATCTGTCTGTCTGTAGTATAACCTGTGTTGCGCTTTGTGGCCACCACTTTGCGCGTTTCCCCCAGCTCACTCAGCTCAGCACGACTTTTTAATTCAGTTTCAATTCGAACGCGCTCGCTTTCACAACAACGTCGAACGACGCGCTTTAACGCTGGGGGTACGCTTTGCGTCCAAACGAATCACAACTAAATAAAATAAATTGTGAATAAAATCATCTAACGAAACACAAGAATGCAGTGAGAATGTGTGGTGCTGGCATATAGAAAGGGAGAAGAAGCAGAAGAAAAATCGAATTAGCCAAAATGTCTGTGCGATATCGGCGAAACATAACTACATTTTTCGAGTGTTGCTTTGGTGTTGTTCAAATTCCACCTTATCAAAGTGATTGTTGTGGCAATTTTTAATTTTTGTTCACAATTTATTTTGATTGCTTTTTACCACGTTCACAACCACTGCGTTCCTCTGATGAACGAAAAGGCGATGATTGAACGACTGTAACAAAAAAAAAAAAAAAAATTTCAAAGAAATTTTTCATATGAAAATCCACAGTTTTTTATTATCTCTAAAATGACGCGAAGTTTTTCGAACCAAAATTAAACAAATTGTGTTATAGTGCGAAAAATTCGATGTAGAAAAAGTAAGCGAAATTTGCAAAAAGCATTGTGTGTTTAATACGAAAAAAATAATCAAATATAATTAACCCAGAAAATTCAACAAAAAGCTTATGAATAATAGTACCTACGCATACAAATGCAATTAAAATCAGCTGTCTAAATGCAAAGAGTCTGTGAATAAGTGTTAAAGTAAAAAAATGAAATAAATTAATGAATGCTGGTACATACTTTTTTCTTTTGTTTTAATACAAAAAGTAAAAAAAAATGTATCGTGGGCACAGTTGCCACTTTGGTACAATTGTGCCAAATATGGACCTTTTTTCACCGTTTTGGGCCGTAGGGCCTTTTTTATTCGTTTGAATAAGCAGCACTCAAAGTTTCAAATTTTATAAAAAATTTAAGAAAATTCTACAAATTTTTATCAAAATTTCAATCAATTAAAGTTTTTGATCTGAATCTTTAGACATTTTTGGGTATGCAGTTTTATAGCCCATACTATTTTAGTCTAATAAAGTGCAGGTTCCAAGCGCCTAAAAAATCGCGTTGATTTTTGAGAATTTTTGTTTGGAGGCTGCTTTTGCGGTGTTTTTTTTTTTTTATATAACAAGTGCAATCTACAGAAACTGGCGTTGATTTTTGAAATTTTGTTGCTTACGGTCTCCCGCATTTTATTTCATGGGAAATTCATGCTTGTTGGAAAAAGTACAAAAATCAAAAAAAAAAAAATTTCAAAAATCAACGCGATCTTTTAGGCGGTTGAAACTTGCACCTTATTGGACTAAAATTGTATGGGCTATAAAACTGGGTACCCAAAAATATTCTAAATATTCAGATTAAAATTTGAAATTTTGATGCAAATTTGTCGAATTTTCCTAAATTTTTTATAAAGTCTGAAACTGTTTATATGGTTTTGGTTATAGGAAAATAGCAAAAAAAAAATTAGTCGCAAAACATTACGAATATTAAAAAAAAAATCTACACGTGGTCACTTGTTTGAGTCACTGTATATATTTTTGTTGGACGACAAAAATTGGTTAATTTAATTTATTTTGGGCCTTTTTACTTGTATATTGTGGTACAAAAAATTTTGATGAAGTGGCAACCGTGATCGTGGGCCTTTGTAGAGCAACGTTGGGGTTGGTAAAGTTCTACTTAAACATGTGTACATACATAGATATGTATGTTTATTTAGACGATGTGGAAATCTTAAAAGTGTAAACAAGATTTGTAAATTTTTCACAAAGAAAAGAAAATTAGTTTTATTTTCATCGAAAGGGTGTTTCCTATCGAAAAATATTTAGAGGGCGCTTAAAGCGTTCAAAGTTATCCTTGTATTTACTTTATATGGGGGAAAAAACAATTTTTCGTAAAAATTGTATAAAATTCTTGAAAATCAAAAGTTGTTGATAAGAAAAATCGGTTTCTCTTCAAGAGACCCAATTAATTAATGCACCATTTTTTAATACTAACGATTTTTATGGGTCCCCCATTGATTTTTTTTTTCAAAATTACTTAATATTAAAATGTGGTAAATTAAACCATTTGGTATTATTATGAGTAGTCTGCTGAAGAGAAAACATAGTTTTCCGATCGAAAACTATTGATTTTCAAGAATTCTATACCATTTCTACATAAAATACGTGGAACACTTTGAGCGCTTTCAGCGAACTCGTAAGTATTTTTGATTTCAAAATAAAAAACAGGGGTATTTTTTCGGTATAGAATAATACTAGGGGTAATACGTACATGAACCTAAGCAAAACAATTAGGGAGTTCACAAGTCGTGCTATTTGTCATATTTGCTCTTTTGTACTATTTTTTTAGAACAGTTGTAAAATGAAACTTGTGAGCATCCCATACTTTTTCGTGTGCTATTGTACATTATTTTAACAATAATATTTGACAAAATCAAAATTATTAAAACAGCTTTAGAAAGTTTATAATGCCCAGAAGAAGCGAGAAAAGCAAATTAATGGCTGCGATTTGCGAGAAGTACGCGCAGGACGCAATGATGGAAGGAAGTGAGTCGTCAAATAAGTCATTTATTAGTTTTTTAAATTTATTTGGTGCATTTTTGTTAGGCGATGAAGATGAGGAGGAAGAGATCGATGAAACTTTTAGGTTGAATATGCTTGTGTTGTTGGCAAATCGCCGAAGTGTCCATCTAGGAGTTCCGAAATCAAACAATTGGGATCTGAATGTGTTACAACCTCAAATAGGCGGTTTTCTAAAAGAAAATCAATAAGGGACTTCTCTTCCGACACTGTCCACATATGGTTTGGTTTTCCCCGGACGCGCTTAGTTTTGCACTGAATTAAAAAAGATCTTTAATAAGTTAAATATGTTATAAATTACAGATAACTTACTCCATTGCCATGAGATGACTCCATTTTTTTATTTAAAATTTGAATATTTTATTGTACTCAGACAAGGAAAAATGTAAATAAATAGAAATGTCTGATCCAATAGCACTCACAAATAGCAAAGTAAACATATTTTTCAAAGTTGTATTGTAATACAACAATTTTACTTGTAAAGCAAAAACAACACTTTTAAAACTGTTCTAAAAAAATAGTATAAAAGAGCAAATATGACAAATAGCACGACTTGTGAACTCCCTAAATATTTTTTTTACTAAAAAAAAATCATAAATACAATTCAAATTTCTTAAAACCAACAAAAAAAAAAACTAAGTTTAAGTATTAAAAAAAAGTTTCCCATATTGAGGTGATACACAAGTTTACAGAATAAAAAAATGAAAATGTGAACCGAAAATGCAAGCAAATGCATTAAAACGACTTTATAACTTAAAATTTCGTATTCAGATTTTGAAAACGAGAAACGGTCGAGAGGAGAACTGAAAAAATCTGTCACGTTCGTTATCACATTTTGAGTCATAATTAAACCAACAACGAATTGCTTCTGATTAAATATGAATTGCTTATAATGGTTTGTAATTTGGCTAATAAAGCCTATTAAATTTTCTATATTCTATGTCAACACTTTCCAACCGGAATAATAGTTTAGGAGCTAAACACACACAAGTTTGCATAATTTTTACCAAAATTCCAAAACAAAATCTACTTTCTAGATTAAGAAATGGGCTTTTTTTGGAAATGTCGTTGACATCGATGATAGAAAATCTCTTGAGATGAATACTTCGCCAAAGACAGGAATAGTTGGTACTCGCTTGTTTTCAGGTACTATAAGAGGGATGCATAAGAGTCTCCAAACCAAGTTCCACGAGCTTGTAGTAAGCCACTGTCGATGTGTTTGGACTGGCGTTGTGCTGATTGTTGACAGTACAAAACAGAATTAAGGGTACTACTGCCCTTTGGGAACAGTTTAGTAGTGGATGATTCCTTGCCAATCCCAGAAAACAGATAGCCAAACCTCCTTGGTCGTCAGTCCAAGCTTCGACGCCATATGCGCCGGATTACTGCTATTCAACCACGAAAGTTTTCACTTGCTTGACGTTATCGTATGTAAGTGATCCATTTTTTAACCCCAGTCACCATCCGCTGCTATAAGGGGTTGGAAATTCGGTCCGTAAGGTTTTTTTTTTGCTTTAACTTGTGTGGATCCCATAAATCGAGTTTGTTTTTGTATCCAGCCTTATTGACCCTGGAATCACATTCTTGTTTTTCGTACGTTATTTTCATAAGTTATTTATTTATTTTCACAAATTATATTGCTTACTCAGTTCATTAAAATGTATGTATCTGCAATGGAGTTCCACGATTTCGTGCAATAGTTTTATGACATTTTTATTGCCGTGCATTTTTATTACATTTTAAATAGTTTATTTAAGTGTTACCTTTTGAGCAAATTAGTATTGCGTTGTCAATTTATGATACCCGGGGTTTCTTTCTATGTTACATCCACACACTGTCTATTAAACAGACAGCTACAGATATCCCAACCTACATATTTTGCGTCTAATTAGCTTATTAAAATTTAATTTTCTGGGTTTTTACACTTTTATTACTTTTTATATGTATTAAGAGTATTCACAACGGTGTAGAGTCTAAGCTACATCGTCCTGTTGGCTTATTCACGCTGATCAATGGCTTGAAATAAAAGGAAAGGTGCCAATCTTCCACTGCGTGAAAACCGAGGTAAAATTGGGATACCCATGACAACCTGTAAATTAAGGATTAGAAGCCACATTGAAGAAGCCAAATAGGTCAATGCTAGACGAGGGCACTTGTAGAGCAACTAGGCTACTATGGCCGCAAATTGATAAAAAAAAAAGCGAAAAACTGCTCTGCCTCACAAGAGGGGGCATTCCGAGTGTGAAGGCTTGTTAACCGGTCATTGGCTATTTGATAAACAGTATTCGAGATTAAGAATATTCTCCCATCAATATTGCAGAAGTTGCAGAGATGAGGAAGAAGAAAAAACAGTCGAGCATTTCTTCTGTAGTTGCCCAGTTTAAGCTATGTGCGAGCACGATTTTTAGGTAATTAATTCTTTAGCCCTCTTAAGTAAACTATACGGTGTAGGAATAAAACCAATCCTACGCTTCATAAGACCTTCAATATGGGTCTATGAAAAATAGTCACTGAGGTTCCCGTAGATCTGCAAGACCTAAATAAGTTGATCATTTGAACTGACTGCCACATCAACGTAACCTAACAACTAATTCTAAAAAAAAGAAGCGGCCAAAATATATTAGCGCTTCAAATATCTCGTCAAATATTAGCTAGTTGCGGCCTTTTACCTGGAAAGTAGATTCCGCTCCCTTTTGCTGTTTGTCATGAAAGTCGACTTAACCACTTCTCCGTCTTGATTGACGCTAGTTAAAGCAATTTTAGCCGAGTGAGTGTGGTTTTCGTACGTCGAAAGAGGTCTTTACTTCTCAGTTGCCTACTCCATGCTTGTCTAACTGGCCGTCTCCACAGGATAAAATTTATTGCTGCCCAGCTGTCATTTTGGTCGCTAGATATAAGTTATATCAGTGGCAATATTTGTGTGGGCTTTTTATATCTTGATATAAGCATTTGTATGATAGCTTCGAAAACGTATTTTTGCTGGATTTAATCGCTTAAAAAATTTAGAAAATTAGCTAGTTTACATCCAAATACATAATTACAAATATTTTAACAGGAAGCAGCTCAATTTTTGCTTTTGTATTAAAATAATAATGATGTTGTAGCCACGAAGTTTTCGTGCAAATGAAAATGTAACTGTCAAACTACCAAATTGCCGGCAATGGATGGCAAGATATAAGCTCTGATATATATTGCTCTCGAAGAGCAATTAGCGGTCTCCATTGGCAAATTATATTCTGACATATGTATCAAGATATAAACTTTATCCTGTGGAGAAGGGCAGTAACTGCGTTGCTTATTCAGCAGTTGTGGATTTTACTGCCAGTATGGTTTCTCTCAGCATCTCATTTGTTTACCTGTAATCGATCATACCAAAAATTAACGAATTTATAGGGAACAAAAAACCGAAGCTTTATAATAATAACAATTCTCTCGACTCTCTCTCTCTCTATATATATATGTCCCTGCAAGTTGCGTACCTTTAAAAATCATAGCGTTCTCAACAAAAAATTGTGATACTCAACTTTAGAAAGATCGAGTTTTCAAATTGTTCACTCTTCTTATCTACTTGATAATTGAAGATCGTAGATTACAGAAATTTCTCTTTTCATGTTTGGTTAAAAACTTTCAAGTCGGCGAAAGCGGCAGGGACGAACCATTTCTTGTAAGTTTGCAGTGACTTGAGGGTTAAGGTGAATGTTGAAGTGTTTTGTTTACAACAGGGTCTGCCTTTCGGCTACCGTTTTTGCGAATATATGTATATAAGTAAAAATTTTCAAAAGCATGTTTTTTTTTGTTTCTTTTGCTTTTCGAAAAAATACGTTACCACTCTTTGGGCTATGCATATTTACTCAAACCTGTTGCGGAGGCCATCCCTCAAGCGAATCATCGCTTATTTGTGCAAACGGCCGGAAAACGGCAATATTTATGTTGTGAAAAATGCAAAATCAGCCAGGGTAACCAGTCGCACGATAGATGTTTTGCACTCTCAGCCACTTTGTAAACACTTGCGAAGGGAATTTAACTGCTAAACTTCCCATGAACAAAGAAGTTGCGCAACGTGCAATGCACAAGAAAGCGGAAGCAATTGTCGAGGAATGCAACGAGATAATAAATACTTTTAAAATACATACAAGTGCAAAGATATGTATACTAACAATATTTATTTACTTGTGCAAAGTTGACTATCTGTTGTTATCGCTTGCGCGCGTTGGCTGAGGTAATATTCCCAGCTTATGTGCACTTGTTCTGTTTTTCTTGTCTTTTAAGCAAATTAAAGTAAATTGTTGACGTTGTAGCGTACAACACGAACACCAGTAACGCGGTTATGCGCTTGTTACAAATATACGAGTACTAAGTGAACCCTCGCCGCTTTTATCTACCTGCTTTGGCTGGTGTCCCCTTATGGCTGTTCATTGACTCGCCACAATTATTGCGGTGTTCATTAAATTTCCATTATGGCGACGCGTCCTTTTTCTCACAATCCTTTAGCAGTAAGTCTTATGCGTCCATGCTTGTTGGCACATCATATTTCGAAATTATTTTCAAAAGAATCCATTTAAAACTTGAGTGATTGCATGCTCGCACTTTTAACGCTTCCAATTGTGTAGAGCATTTCTTAAAAGCCGGTTAAATTGTGTCTGTTTTTTTTCATTTTATTTCTTTTATTTATTCATTCCACTTGTGATCATCAGCTAACGGCATTATAAACGGGCATATTCTCTTTCAGTTTGTCGCGATCTAAGCGTCTTACAATTAGTCGATAGAAACACATACACATTAGTATACACAGTGGCGGAGAAAAATATAGCACGAACTTAAAAAGTGGTTTTGTTTTAAAATACATACAATTTTTAAATTTTGATGGTTAGAGCTTGAACCTGGCACAGAGAGCATCGTATGTACAGTGATGAGCAAAATGTAAAAATTTTGACTTTTCTATACTAAAACTCAATTGTTGATTTTTGATAAAAAAAAATACTGCCCAGGCTATAGCTAAAACCGCTTTAATAAAAGTTTTAAGCAAAAAAATTTTTTTCAAAATTCTTCGATTTTGCTTAAAATTTTCTAACTTTTTGATCTGAATTTCTAAATCATTTATGAGTATGCAGTTTTATAACCCATGAAATTTTATTATAATTAAGTGCTAGTTTGAAAACGCATAAGACTACATACTCAGAAATGTTTTAGAATTTCAGATCAAACAATTCGAAATCTTTATGACATTCGAAAAAATTTCAAGTATTTTTTAAGACTTAAAATTCGGATTTAAACGACTTTGGTTATAGAATGGGCAATAATATTTGTAAAAAAAATCACCACTTCGACAGCTTTTCTCTTGAACAGGGGCAATCGAATATAAATTGGATCAAGAAGCGATATGTTTTGTGTCATTATGATACTAAAATATCGCTAAATGTACTAAGAACAATGCCGATAATTAGATATAATAATAATCACGTTGTTAAAAAGCGATAACAGATTCGATAAATGTATCGATACATGTTTACGTATCAAAATCGATAAGTACATTGACAAAAGTGTGTATTAAAAAGATAAACAAATTAAAACAAATTTACTTTGAACAAACTATTAACCGGCACTCCTCGCGGCTTATTATTAGAATTCTTTTAAATCGAATAGTCGACTTACCGGTTATTCGATTAGCAAAAGTTGTTTAAAAGAGTCGACTTTTAATCGACTAACCGTTTGCTTTCGATATTTTCAACTAACGCTGGCAAAACAACTAGTGCACTGACTGTTTATTTTCGATTGCTCGACTTGTGTTATTTCAATCAAAATATATGTATTTCTTTGAATACTTATGCTTATTGATAAAATACCACTGCGCTTATAAAAACCATTTTATTATGAACAAATCTGTGACTATTCGAATAATTTCAAGTTAGTCAAATTCGAGCGGTTTATCGAATAATTGCTAGTCGAGTATCAACTTATAAAAAAGTGAATCGATTATTCGACTAGCTGTTCGCATGGCAGATATCTCATTTAATTTGACAGTTTATTGTTTGTTTTGTGTTTTTTTCTTACATTTACATATGTATGTGCTTTCTTTGCTTTCATTTTATTTGTTTTGACAGCTGAACTCTATAAATTTGCGATAAAAAATAAGGAAAGTGACTATTTTTTAGAAATTCGATAATTCAAAATGAATTACGAATGAAGTAATGTACCAATTACGAATGGAAGATCTCGTCCTAAAGTATTTCACCTAATAAATATTTTTTATATATATTTGGATTTTTTCAATAAACTGCGATACGTTCAATCTCGTGCTTTAGTTTTTCCCGACACTGTTCTTAGGGTACCTGATTGCATGAGCAACGCTGATTGCAGTTAAGCGGCTTCTATTAACACACCTATTTCACCCCACAAACGGCTTACCAACTTTTATACGTGTTATATTTTATTTTATTTTATTTATATTGTTCGCCATCCAGCAAAATTCTTTCTCGTCCGTCATATCAAATGTCGCAATCGTTAAATTCTCAACCACTTCTTTTTCATTCATTTAACTTGTTCGCTATGCTTCATTCGTTGTCGTGTTCATTCACACAAACACACACCACACACACACATATTCCCAACTCAAATGCTGCATTCACTTCACCTGTAGTCGCTGTCCAGCGACTGACTCGTTCGTTAGTGGTGCTGTTGGCCATTGCTGGTGTAACTGATGGCGTCGTCATCAAAGTCGTCGTCGCCTGTTACTAGATAATAACAGAACTGGATGGACACGATACGATGCAAACGTTTTCGCAGTTGGGTCACCTAATTTTAGCTGTCTATTAAACGCGCCGCTTATACACCCGGCCCACCAACCGCCGCCTGCCGTCCGCCATTCAATTGAAGCTTAAGTTTTAAACGAACGTTAATCGTCAGTTGAGGTTTTTATTAGTTGGTAGTTAGTCTTTGTTTTTTTTTTTCTGTTGGTATTCTACCGATATTTCGAGCCACCTTTCTTTCACTTGTTGTGGCACAAACTCTGCTTCTGAATCTAGTTATTAGCTGCCGTGTGTGGTGCTTGTAATCGTACATATATCGCTTTACCTCAATGAGCACCTCAGCTCGAAATAGTAGTAGCCTGCTTTTACCTCTACGATTTTGGCGTTTCCTCATGCGTTTTTGTTGCTTTATCTGTTAATTTTAATTTTATATTCGTTTTTTTTCAGCACTTTGCTTTCTTTTTTTTTGTAGATACAGCGCTTACTTACAGAGCTACATTTTTCTCCTTTTATTTGCCGGTGATTTAATAGTACATGTGTGTGTGTGAATTTTTTTCTGGTTCTGGTTCTATTGCGAATGGTGTCTCGTGCTGCTTTTAAAGAAAAAAAATATTTGTATGCATATATTCACTTATCTTCGTAATTAAAAAAGACTTTCAACCATTAGCACTTTTGTGAAAGATATCTTCACATAAAAATCTCTGATCTGTGACTGAAAATTTATACTTATTTTAAGTTCTGCCGTGACTCATGCGCATTAATTCAGTATTGGCAGCAGTCATGAAAGTTCGTTATTGAAATAAAATCTACTTTTCACACGCATTCATAATTATGGACTAGATTTGAGGTAGAGGGTTCTGAGACTGTATGAGTGTTTCTGCAGAATTGTAAATGTGTTATAAATTGTTTGTGTGAAAATATTTGGGACCCATAGCTGTCAGATATTTTGACTTAAATATTTGAGTGAGCAAAATATGTTCATTGCTCATCAAAATGGAGCTTAACAAGCTCGCAAAATATGAAAGCCCAAAATACCGATAGTATCAAAAGCACCCGAAGAAATTTGTCTTCTTAAAATTTAAAAAATAGTACCTATTTACTTACTATTATGTGCTCCTTAAATAGCTAGACGACGCTAGATTTCAACGAACAGAGCTATGGATCTCTTGAACACCTTCAAAGCCTTCTTAAATTTGATAAGAACCAATGATTACCGACTGACTTATGTACATACATATATGTATACCAAGCTGCTCCATCGATTTGTGGCGTGCGCCTTGATGTTGTCATGACACTTACTTACACGTCCCGACTTTTGAAAAGTATTCAGCGGGAGAATTTCCTCAAAATCGGTACTGTCCTGCTGAAATCAGTTCGAATGGTTATAACTTATAAGGAAGAAAACGCGCAACACCCTCCACAAAAAAAAAATTCTAAAAAATTAACGGTAATTTTTAGCGACTTTCAACTTGCTACAATACTGCCTACTCGAAAATTTTCCAGAAATTCTGAATAAAAATTTTGATGAAAATTGTTTGAATTTCTGTGAACTTTATATAAAGTGTGAAACTTTGGTTTATATGGTTTATGTTATAGAATGCACTACATTTTTGAATATTATATTAGAACAAAGTGTACACTGACATTTAACACTAAATGTATGTATGTACATATCGATGGTCCCCTGCAATAACGGCACAACTCAAAATTCAATGTTTTTGAGTTATATAGCGGATTAGTTTTATAAATAACCATATTTTTCTGTGGCAAATCAACATAGGCTTAGTTGTTACCAATCCGGCAGAGGCGCATTTTTGTCATTTGTCACAAAACCGTAGTAGCCAACCCTTACTACTGAACAGTGGCACATTTCTCACATGTATCGTAAATATTGGCATAAGTCAAAAAGTTTCGATAGGTTAGTCATGATTTAATGTGAAATAACGGCACTTTTCGTATTTTGCCGTTGTTCAGCCTACAAATTTTCACTACAGAATAACTGAAAACAATCCGGAATAATTGCGTTCCGAGACATATTATTGCTAAATTACGAAACACAAAATCTTTAATTGACTCTACTGAAATATATGAAAATTTGAGTTGTGTCGTTATTGCACCCGGCTCTCTTCTTATAATTATCTTAAGCTGTGTTTATCCGCCATTTGTTGGTTGCCACACGAGCCGCTCGTAAACGGCTTTGTGGTAAACGCCTACACGACTCTTCCTAACGCTGCCTATGGCTATACTGCAGCTACCGTTTTTTTGTATCTTTTGTTTTGTCAGGTGTCAAGAGCGAATGTTTGCTTTTGTTGACATTTTTTTGAGCGTTATTTTTATATACTTTTGTTTTGGATATTATTTTCTTACTGCATTTGTCTTAAGTTATAACGTTTTTCTTTTGGTTCTTTGTTTTTTTCGTTTATGCCTTTGTGTTTTTTTTTTGCTAGTAAATTGTGTCGTGCTCTGGCTTGCCTTCGCCTTTATTGTTTACCTTTAATGGTGGTGCATTCTGGTCACTGTTGTTGCCTCTTCTATTTTATTTTTTTATTTTTGTTATTGGAAATTCCATTAAAGGCAACATCACTTTTGTTCTACATATTTTTATAAGTCAGCAACTCAATGCTCCAACATTTCGTACTCGCTAATCTGCTTGAGAATGCGAGCCACTAACCACAATCATCGCATGGCGGGCATCGTTCACTTACATACTGGCAGATAAATATGTAGCTGTGAATGCATGGCTGCTTTTTAGTTGTGGGCTTGCTGCGAAATTACATTAAACTAAAAGCAATGGCTTTGTTTTCTATTATTCATTGTCGAGTTCTATTTTTATTCTATTTTGTTTCTGCTTTGTTGCATTAAAAATTTTTTAGTTTTATTGTTTTTACTACCTTTTTTTTGGAATACACCATTGGTGCTTTTTAACCTGTTTTTCGCTCGTTTTGCAAAGGTTTTATAAACTTTTTTTACCTTGTTGTTTTTTTGTTTGTTTCGCCATAGATTCTCCCTTTTGTATAGTTTCATTGCTCGTTCTTGTTTGGCGCGCTTTCCGTTACGCTTCAACGATTATTCAACACTTGTTGCGCTCAACTATACAAACATGTACAGTGGCGGTCAAAAATGGGTGAATGATGTTTCGTTTTTAATATTCACAATGGTTTTCAAGTTAAAATTTTTTTTTTTATATTATTTTTTTGCAAAAGTATGGTTCATACTTTAACAAAAACTATATAAATAACATTTTCAAACTTTATTCAGAACTTAGAAAAATTCCACAAATTTTTATCTAAATTTCGAGCTTTTTAACCAGAATTTTTAGAAATGAAAAAAACCACAAATGCCTTCAGCAAAAAAAAAAATATTAAAAATCCTGCGATTTTTAGCCACTCAAAACTTGCACTTATTTTACTAGAATTTTATGAGCTTGTTGACTGCATACCCGAAAAATTTCTAGAAATTCTTGCTAGAAAATTTAGATAAAAATTTGTGGAATTTTTCTAAGTTCTGTATAAAGTTTGTGTAAACCATAAAAAATTATCAAACAAATTTAAGCTTGAAAAATATTTTTAAATATTATAAACGCCACACCATTCATCTATTTTTGACCGCCACTGTATGTACGATATAGGCAACTATATATTTTGTATAGCTTTTTTTGTTGATTGTTTTATACACATACACACACAAAATATTTATTTGGTTCCACTTCACCTATTTTTGTTTTCTGTACAACTCGAACAATTCTCGAATATTGTTTCCACATTTTATTTTTCTAACTGCTCTTATCTCCGCATTTCATTGTTATATGCAAATTGGTTAGAGTTTCGCCGTATGTATGCGAAATCTCGCCGTTTTCTAAACATCTAATCGCTTTCTCATAACTATTTATCGCTCATTATTCTTGTGCATATGCGATCACCTTACCTTAGCTCAATCGCGTTTAGGTGCGAAAGTTGTATTTGATTGGCATTAGAAGTGCAAAGCTAAGGGCATTTGTGTATGTATCTACCAATACAGTGTCGGACCGCAAATAAGAAACATTGCTTGATGTTCCAAATTAATGACTGCGTCATATAAAATTGTCCACTAAAAGAATTATTGCATATTTTGAACACTTTAGGGCTGCTATGCCATCGTTACATGAAGGGAGGTCAGGACCAAAAGAGGGTATACTCCATGAAAACGTGAGGATGGTAGGAATCTGCTCTGGAAGCATTCCAGCACTTACACGTATTATATCGCTGTTGCTTGTCTTTGATACCACGAATGAGCTGCTTTTGCCATAAGTGCAGATAGACTACTGAACAAAGCTTAGAAATTATATTACAATTTTAGCTCCAAAAATTTTAGCAATTGAAAATTCGAAAATTGGCTATATAAAGCCTGCTAAAACGTATGTTCCGTCAGCCACTATGCAACATATGAGTTTCTCAAAAAAATTTCATTCCAGCAGTTTAAATCGCTTATTCCTATTTCATAGGACATTTAAACCTTCCAATTCTTACCATGTTCTTTTTGACCCTGTTCTTAAAGATGGAGTTCTAAAATATGCTAAACATAAAATAAACGAGTGAAAGCCTGGCAAGCCTCATAAACTGTACACATTGCTTAATGTAAAATTTTATTTAAACACTAGCTAATACCCGGCGAGCTTTACTCATAAAAAATAAAATACTTCTATTTGAAGAACTTTATGAAGTGAGATTTTCAAAAAAATTTTCGATTTTTAAACCATATTTTAGTTTTATGAATGTGGTTGTTAGTTAATATATTTTCGAAGGTGTCTAGTTTTGGAAATCTAATTTATAAGCTTATAACTCGATTCTGCAAGTTGTATTAATTCATTATTTACCTTTTCTTATCACTTTAACTGAATTTAATTCTTCAAATAGGTGGAAACCCGATACAAAAATATTTTCGACAGTAAAATGTCTTAAACCTCCTTAGGTTGATACCCGTATTGTAATCTTTCATTTATTTTGTCAATTTAATAATTACATACAAATTTCAAACAGGTGGCAACCCTCCTCATAAATGTATTCGGCGGTAAACTTTCCTAAACCTCTTTAGTTTGATACCCATATTGCAATATTTAATTTATCTTATCAATTAAATTTAATTAAAATTTTGAAACAGGTGGCAACCTTCTACGAAAATATTTTCGGTTGTAAGCCTTCTTAAGCGTACTTCTTTTGAAAGCCTTATTGCAATATTTACTTTATCTTATCAATTTACTTAAACTGCAATTTTCAAAGGGTTGACAACTTTCTAATTATTGTGTTCCTATATTTTAAGTTAGACCTCTAGCAAACATACAGACAGACAGACATAAATTTTAAAATTTGTTGATTTGACTTCTGTTGCTCTAATAAAGACCCCTCATATTCATTTTCTTTAACATCAACATATAATGTACAGACATCGGTCTGTATCAATTTCATTATATATTTCCCAGCATTTATTTACACAAATGATGATAAATTAGTTCATAAATACATAATTGTTTTTTCGACCAAAAATTGGCAACTTCAGCTATCTGTAGAAAAAAATATGAAATGGAACAAATTTCTCTTGTTGTTTATTTAGCGCAAAAGCATACCAACTTCTGGATATAGTTTGACTGAGTGTTTAGCTTAATAACAAAAAAATATTGACGCCCTTGTTCTCAAGGAGCTACTGCCTCAGCCTCTCAAGTCATTTTTTTACTTTCCTATCGAAATCAGTTTTATCATTTTGATTGTACTGTGTTCACTCAGACAATTCTCAAAATAACGCTTATTTTTTGCCCTTACTTTTTAACCGACTTCCAAAAAAGGAGGAGGTTATCAGTTCGTCGGAATATTATTTTTTTTTTCTTATGTATGTTACCGCATAACTTTGGACCACGTCAACCGATTTCGATAATTTGCATCGGAAAGGTAGTGTCTCAGAGGTGGTCCCATATTAATCTGGTTAAGATCCGATCAGTGGATCATGAGATATATATATATATATTTTTTTGATATGAGTTGAAGTCGGTTTTTTTTGCTACAAATTACTTGTTACTATACTTTTCACTGTAATGGAGATTTTTCTCGCCGGGGTTGACATGAACTGTGTATATAACATATTTATACTAAATAATAATGTGCAATTATTTCACACTTATGCAAAAAAAAAACACGTAGAATTTTTTCATTGAGCTTGCGATCGATTTATTCTCCGTGCGTTTGTTTAAAGTTCATATCCATCAATTAAATTTATGCGCAATATTGACTAAGCAAAATATGTTTATTTTACATACTTATACGATATGCTTTGTCCGTTAATCACATACAAATCAGTTTAGTTAGCTTTGAATTCTCATTTCCACAAGATGTGCTTTGATTGGCTATTTCGCTGCTGTTGGAATCGAAAAACGAAGGTATAGAAATTTTTTTGACCATCTTCTACGTGGTTTGTTTCGGCAGTTACGAGGTATTGCACCCAGCCACGATTTTTGATCCTCGGTATTGACAGTTTTTCTTTTGCTTATTTAATATACATACATTTTTTTTTACAAAAATAGAACAGAAATTGTGTTTATCCGATTTTTAAGCTTTATACAAAATATCTTATAATTAAACAAATTTTCATCAAAATTTCAAACTTTTTTTTTTTAAGTAGCCGAGCATACTTTGAATGGAAGAAACCAAAAAAGTATCTAAAATCGACGGAATTTGCTCCTCAGGCTAGAAAAATTTTATACTAAAAAATTCTATTTTTTTTAGTTTGAATTTTTAATGCAAATTTGTTGAATTTTTTAGAAAGTTTAAAATCTTATTTACATGGTTTTTGTTATAGAATACGATATATATTAAAAAAAATGAGGGACCGTAACCGTTGTGATTTTTATAATAAAAATAATTTATTTTGTGATTTTCATTTATTCGATCAAAAATGATCGCTATTACATGTGTGTATAATAAAAACTGCATTTTTATAACTGATTTAAATCTTTTATGCTCCAAAAAATTAAATCATAAAATAACGAGTAGAAGTTATTCGGAAAAATAAAGGTTCAAGAACAACGATTATACTGTGGATCGAAGAGGGCGCTATTCAAGTGGCCTGCATTGTATAAACCTGTATTGATAGGTGACTAATTGATGTTCGATTAATCGATTTATTTAGTGTTTTTAGGCCCAGAGAAAATGTGCCTCTCGGTTAAATTGAACCATTCAAGTTGACCGGTGACAGAAAAAGCACCGTTTTTAGATCTTCGTTATAACTATTGTGGAAATTGATCCTAGTATGCTGGCGAAAACAGATCATTTTTTACTTTCATACTCATACGTATGTACATATGTATGTATTTATAATTTTATAAAAACTTTCTTCTCGCGTTTTTCGCTTTACCATTTCCTCCGATTTTACCAGCTGCTATTCGATACGCATTCACTCACTTTGCACACAAACATACTCCTTCCATATTCGTTGTTATCTCATATCAATGCGAGCTGCTCAATTTAATGATGTCAATACACTTCATTCAAAAAAATCTCCAATTAATTGTTTTTTTTTTTTTAATTTGCTTTCGCTGCACATTGACTTGATAATATCATTCAACTGATTGCTTAGTATGGCTTTTAATCTGGTTTAAAAAAGAAAAAGGAAAACAAACTTGCCACTGCTGCAGCGCCACACATGCAATCGAATGCGAGCGATGGTGAAGCACCAATATCAACTTTGCTTTATGCGTATGTAGGTATGTACATATGTATGTACATTAGACCGTACCAGAAAAAAAAGTTGGCCGTCTAAAGTATTTTTGCAAGGCAATTTCGAAAAATAAATTTTTTTTTTTTGGTCGAACCTAGGACAGGGGCGCATGTTTTCATTATTCGTCATGTCTTCGGCATTTATAGTCGGAGCTCAAATTATTTTATATCGATATTCTTGTCTCGAGGAGCCAAGTACCGCGTAAATTAAAGCTCTACAAAGACCATTAAACTTTTGCCATGGAAGTTTTTTGATTATTCTAGTAGAAAACACTTCTATTGCCGAATGCGTGTCACTTAAAAATGTAAAAAAACAACCCCTTGGTTCGGCCAAATGAAAGTTTTTTTTCCAATTTGCCTTGCAAAAATACTTTACAGCCTTTGGTGAGACAATTGTCAATTCTGGCTACTATCTTGAAAGCTCTTTATGGTCTTTCGAGAGACTAATTGAAAGATCTGCTTACGAAGAGGTCTAAGGGTTATGTTGTTCGCCTTTAAGCAATGAGTTCTTTTAAGTTTAATTAAATAAAAAAATATATATTTTTCTTTTTAAAACAATAAGAGAAAATTTAATTAAAAGAGAAAATATAAATAAAATGAAAGTAAAGCAAAATTTAATATTTTTTTCTTTCCAAAACAATAAAGTCTAAAAACTTAATTAAAAAAAAAATACACTAAAAACGAAACATATAGCTTCTTTTTGGTTGTTTGTGTTTCCGACAGGGTAGGAGTATGATGTATTGTGGAGCGATTGTGGTTTGTCTCCAAACCAAATTTGACAAGGGATGACGAAAAATATAGCATTTAAAAACTAAAAAAAAAAATTAAAACCAAAAATCTAAAAACAAAAAAAAAATACATTAAAAAAAACAAAAAAAAAAAAATAATAAATAATAAAATAATATTACCTCATATCCAAGAAATTAAAAAGTTAGAAGAAAAAATGTTGCTACCCCAGCACTAGAAATCGGATTTTTCGAACCTTGTACCTGTACCTTGTTCACGCTGTTAGACTCAAGGACGTACGGCGAACTTTGTTTTATTTTCTTGTAAAGCAGTACGGTCTAATGTACATACATACATACATAGCTAAAGGTGGCGCTGACTTGCGCATGTGCATGCTGATGAAATCCAAATCAAGCCAAAACCGAGCTAAGTACATATCATACGAACCGCGTGTTGGCGCTCGAATTTATATTGGTGAAAGTGATAGTGAACTTTAATGACCCAAACACAGCAGCACAGCATTGCAGCAGCACAGCATCGCAGCAGCACAATAACAACAACAACATCGACAACATTATGCGCTATTGACAAGCGTATATACAAGTTCATAACCACGAAGCTATACCACCGCCCATAGCTGCTTATTGTACAGCAGGCAATATAAAAACTTGGGTGAAAAAATGAAGTGGAAATTGAAATAAAAAAATAGAAATTTGACAAACAGATAGCGAAAATGAATTCAGAGCAACTTGAACTTCTGACTTACAACACTCTTCAATTGCTGAGTGCCATTGACTGTTTGCTAATAAAATCGTGTAGTCATTAAATCTTTGAATGCGAGCAACTTTTATGGTTGCCGTGAGGCAAATAAAGATGGAGACAAGTAAAAAAAAAAATAAAATTTTGTAACTACATTCCTACCTAGGTGTAAGATGAGGTTGCTGCAACAGCGAGGAAAACATTCACCAACATAAAACATGTTTATAAACACGTGCACATTCATGTACAAAATTGTTGCTTACATATCTGGCATTACAACTCCTCGAGTCATTGAACATGTAAACATGTGTTCCTGTTATTTTTATTTTATTATAAAATTAATTACTTGTTGGCCAGTTCGACGACGTGAATCGACAATGTTTACATTTATAAAAATAGAAATTTATATTTACCTGAACGTATGCGCAATGTCGATAAAGACGACGATGACGATAACAGCAATAATTAACTCATTTACTGCCCAAATGGTTGTTTATGTTTATACTTGAATAGTTTGTTTAAAATTAAATAGTCATGCGCTTGATTTAGTGGCGGTGATAAATGTTTTAGAATAAGAATTTCAAATTCATAACTGCTTTCTTGCCATATCACAAATAAATAAAATAAAAGTGCTTTTCAAAATATAACTTCGAGCTGAAATTTGTCATAAACCTACTTATATGGGCAAAAAGGAATCAGGGATTAAATATATTCATCATACATTTCAGAAAGTTTTGTTGCATAGAAAAACAAACAAGTAATTTTTAAGCAAAAATACAGCTGACTTAAATGCTCTTATACAAATTTAGGAGTACTGTTAATTTCTTTATGGTCCAATGATCGGTACTAAACCAAATTAGTATGGGACCACACTTGCGATACCACCTTTCCTTGGCAAAATGTTATCCTGTAATATATGTACATAAAAAAAATATTCCGACGAATTGATATCCTTCTTCCTATTTTTGAAGTCGGTTAAAAATAAAATATAGTACGATTGAGCCACAAATGGGAGTCATATTTTTTCGATTTATTTCTAGTTAGTTTCATACTGCAGAAATTTGTATTAACCTTAATATTCACCTTAGCCTTAGCCCTTTTATATGCTTTTAAAACTTTTTTTTATCGGAGAGGGTGCGGTTTACCGTTCACACACACACATTTATCTTGTTCTGGAGCAAACAGCTGATGATATTGTTACCCACATACAAAACTATGATTTTGAGACGAAATGCAATTCGCTACCAAACGCATCAAGTCGTACGGACATAAAATCCAAATGGATTTGATTCGAGCAAAGAGTGTTCAGCTCATTCAGAGTGGGAAAAGAACTTGTGAAATTACTAACAAAAAGTGTCTAGACATTACCGATAAATCCACCTTAAGACTGTGTCACATATAGCTTTGGCCTTGTTGCACTTAGAGAGCTACGCAAGTAGCGCAAGTATTTCCTATAATGAATGCTCCGACAGCGAATGGTTTTTCGGTTTGGAATTTGAATTTTAAAATTAAAAAACATGGCAAAATTTTTTAAATTGAAGCGTTTTGCCGCAGCGCCACACATGCTGCTCCTAAATCGTTTCTTTATCTTTATTTGTATATCTATCTATACATTTATCTCAAGCTCGACCTTTATCTTTGTCTATCTTTATCGTTATCTTTATCTTTACCTTCATCTTTATCTTTGTAATGTGTGATTGTCTTGTTCATTGTATTTGTCTAGCATGTGTAGCGCCTCTTGTAGGAAGGCCAAGTAATCCTGGCTACTAGGGTGCTATTATCTCCAACAAAATGTTCACAGGTGGCCATTGGTGTTGATGTAGCTACCGCTTCCTTTCCCGGGAGGATGTCGTTGGACGTGCCTCTGCTTGGAAATTCGTCAAATTTGCAATTAACATCAATGCTTCGGTGTCCGGGCACCTAAATTAGCTCAATTCTTTACATTGTCTATGAGGGAGTCTAAAGCCTCCCAGCGAGACACTTAAACTTAATTTGAGTCGTAGATTAACAGGCAAAACTTTAAAAACAAAATGGTCGCACATGGCGTATGTATGTGTAACATTCCTTGCTGCTCATATTTCATATTAAAAATTATTACACATTGTCATTTGTCCACTCACAACTGTTTCATTTATTCATTGATTTTCTTCGTTAATGACCTGATCTAGAAAGATAGAATACAGATTCCTAATCTACGACTCAAAATTAAGTTTACGTGTTTCGGCGTTTTTTCTGTTTCATTTTCCCTACACTGTTATTTTTACCTTTTATTTTTAAAGGCAAAATTTATGAAAACCAAAGTCACAATTTGAAAGATCGGTCTTTATCGAACACGGCAGTACTGAAATTTTTAAAGAACTGAATACCCCTAAATTCACAAATAGCAGGGATGGGCTAAATTGCTTTTAAAAACATTACTTTCATACCTAAGTACCTATGTATATGTGAAAATCTTTTCAATAAAAAAAAATTTTATTTTGAAAATAGTAGCAAAATTGTTTTCCCATAATTTATATCTTGTCAATAGGTTAGACAAAAGTGTAGATCATGCAATTATCTGTAAAAACCGTTCTGCCACTTTTGTTCCTAAGTTCGCCATTTTTTCCCAAACATAAATCAAACTTTTGTAGCCAAATTTGGTCGAAATCGAAGATATTGGCGCTTCGTGACACGAATATGTAAATTAGATTTTTCATTAACTAGAATTTTCTAAATATTTTGTAAATTTCTAGCAGCCGATGGCCTATGATGCTAGTGCTGCTAATTTTAGACTTTATATTTGTTTTTGGTATTCTATGGCCTTCATATATTAACTTGTTACTATGTAAAGGGAAATAAATAAATTAAAATTAGCATCTTGTTGCACTTGCCATTTTACAAACGCACTAAGCCAACTGATTTATTGTAGGATTTACTCATATTTACATACATATGCACACGCTTTAGTATTTTCTAATTTTCCCAAGTGCCAAGGCATTTCTTTGTCTACATACATATGTGGGTATTACACAAACTACCTAATTATAACTAACCTGTTATTTAACGCTTTTAACAGCCAAACAAAAAAAATCAAAAAAAAAAATATATATATATAATTGAAATTAGTATGACTGGCCTCTGCGCCGCGCACGCAGTCCAACAATACAACATTTTCCTCTTAAAACTGTCACTGCTCAACGCGTCATCAGCTGCAGCTGGCGCTAAGGTTAGTCTTGTGGTTCATGACAACGCTGTCTGCTTTATTTCACTTAATTACTACATTTGTGGTTAGCTTCACTTTTCTTTTTTCTTTTGTTGAAAATTAGTTTTGTTAATTTATCATCGCTTTTTAAACGTTTTTTTATTTTTCTCGTGCATTGTTAATGAGTTGATATTTTTTAGTTGAGACTCCCCATGTGAGAAGTAGTAAGCCGCTAATGAACTCTCTTTTCTTGCTATGATAAACATTTTTTTTTTTCTTTTTTGTTAGTTTTTCTTTTTCAATTATATATTTATAAACATTATTTAGCGCTGTAACTGCCTAAGCCATTTTGGCCGAGTCCAATAAAACAGTTTCTCTTCTGTGTTAACTGACGCCTCCACCTGATCTTTCCATCGCAGAGGAGGCCTCCAACTTCATTTTACTTTTAGGGCTGGAGCGTTTCGGCTCATTCCTCCACTCGTGGTTCTTTTCCATGATTTGCCATATAGTGAATTTACGAGGTCTAAAATCACACTACTATGGACCAATCAGTTTGGTTACGGTGAGCTTTAGCCTTTCAAACAGTACTCGTTAAAGACCTCTTACTCGTGATGTTTAAGAGAGTGCTCACCCGGTTTTTTCGTACATATGGCGGATTCGTCTTTCTGCTGCATTGAACGCTCCTCGGGCGGGAAGAGGCAAAGGCAAAGACAGAGATAAAGACAAAAGGAAATACAAAGACGTAGTCAAATGCTATTAAAATGTCTAAGACAAATATAAAAATACAGACAAAGATTAAAATTGAGAGAGAGATGAAATGAATAGATAAAGGTAAAGAAAGATAAAGATAAATTTAAGGATACAGATATAGATAAACATAAACATAAAAGACAAAAATAAAAATAAAGTTAAAATAACGATAAAGACTAAGGTAAAGAGGAACATGAAGATAATAATAAAAATATAGATAATGGTTTTGATAAAGTTAAAAATAAAGCTAAATACAGATGAAGGTGAAGGTAAGGATAAAATAAAGGTTAAATATAAATGTAAAGATAAATATAAAAGTAAAAAGTAAGAATTGAGTTAAGAATAAGATAACATTTCAAATAACGGTAAGTAAACTAATTCCTTTCTGGAATTTTTTTCTGTGATGTTTCACTACTTTTGCGTGTAGGAAATACACGCTTTCCGTATTTGTTTTTAGCTTATACCAATAAATGAATTTAAATTCTGCCAGTAAAAGTCTAAAAAAATTGCCCCTTCAACACAAATTTTTTTCTGAAAATATGTGTTTGAAGGGGATATACATTTTAAAACCTACTTGGTAAAGTGCGCTAAGGTCGAATTGTCTTATGTCGTTTAAAGTTTTTAGCGGTTAAGTAGATATATGTTTGGGGGACTCGAAACCGCAACCAAATATTTTTTGACAGTTATAAAACTTTTGTGTAATATGACTATTTTGAAACCTTGCTGAATATGTTTTTAATCGTTACAAGGTCCATACAACAATACGAGACTTGCGACACCCTTGTGAATACCCCAATTGTAAATCGCACCTATTGACACTCCACTCGCTTCACCGAAGATGCAATAAACTTTAATCACAAACATATTTTCCGCAACTTCGCTCTCACTGAAGTGATTGACGTGCTGCTTTTCGGTGTTTACGCTGACGCGCTTCTTGCATGTCAACTTGTCGTCTTTGTCGAAATTCGGTAGCTTTTTTATGCAGTTGCTTATTTTCTTAAATAGCTTTTTCATTGTTCGTTTGTTTGCGCGTCAACGTTGCATAATTTTAAAGTTTTTCATAGTTTTTTTTTTTGTTTTTGTTTCGGTTTTTTCTTTTCGTTACAAAGCTATGTATTGTTGCTTTATTGCCGCACTCTTTCTTTGAACATATTTTTCCTATGCAACTTTCACGCGACATTTCTCTCATGGAATTTTAAAGCCTTCAGCTAGATACCTTTTTAGCTTTTTGTGCATTTTAATGGTTTTCCGTTTTTGACTTTTTACCACTTTTTTTAATTTACATGCATTTCTCTGTGGCGTCATTAATTGCTTTAGCTATGCGTGTGCTGCTATTTGTCGGTGTTTTTTTTTGTGTTTGATATTTTTGGATTCGGTAATTTTTGCATTTGCGCCTGCGCATTAAAAGAAAGCCTATGTTGCTCAATAATGCGCTTTCAAGCTTCCGGTTTTTATTTTCTCTCGCTTATGATGAACAGCTTGCTGTTGGGTGTTGTTGCATTGGCTGCACTTTTATTTAGCGATTTTTTAAGCTCTGCTTTTATCAATCAGCTTATTTTAGTCGGTTGTTGTATAATAAAAAAATATTTATGTACGTACATATGTAAGCAGATTGTTGTTAAACTGAAAGGAAAGCATACGCTAATCAAATTTAATTGGATACTTTTCTGACACGTGTTGCAAACAAACTTATGTTTATAATTAAATGTATTGGCGCATTCAATTTTAATAAGCTTAGAAAAAGCTTTTCATCTTGGTTATGGCGGTAAAAACGATAGGGTTTTGCGACTTCGTACCCTCAACGACTTGAATAGGACATTGGTATTAACCTCTCCTGAACCTGCATAAAATGATTTCCATCTTATTGGTGAAGTTTGGTAACGTAATGACCAAGAAATGGACTCGTTCAAATATCGTTCAGGGTACAATTTTGAACGACCTTACTCAGCTTCCTACAACCAACTACATTCCACCCAGCCGCGCTGCCAAGACCAGGTTCATGACCTGTCTTCTCTCAAGAGAGGAATGATCAATGTTTACACGAACGAATAGAAAATCGTCAAAAGAGTTGATAGTAAGGTTTATTCATAACAGTTAGGCATATTATTCGCTTCCGCTTTCCTGACTGCTTGCAGTTTTTTACAGGCAGAACTGATGGCTATCTTAAAGGCCGCATCACCGGTACAGTATTAAATCCCTGGAAAAAAATTTCGCTGACTTCAAAAGTAGTTTCTCAATGCATCCCTCTCCAAACATGTAAATTTCTGCTTATTGAAAAATTCATAGCAATTGCCAATGAAAGATGGCGAATGGAACCGAGACCTGTCATATTGCCAAATCACTCTGGTCAGCCATAGACGCTCAACGTACTAAGTCTCTACTTAATCTACGGAGGCAGGGCTAGTGCATAGTGACTAGAGTTTTCACCGGACATTATATTATTGGATTATACGCAGACGTAGACTGGATGCATCTTAGAATGATTACTCCAGAAACTGGATGAGGGCGTGGTAGAAACCATCCCACACCTTTTCTGCCATTGCACAGTGGTCAATAAATGGGATTTAATGTTCATAATTCACTGGATCCTTCATTTCTCAACCAATTTGATTTTTTTTTTTAATGAAGGCTAATAAATTTCGCAAGAGACTAGTTGATCCCAATTTGCAGAAGAAGAGCCAATTTTGAAGAAGATCGATTCTCCTGTTCCAGCTAATAAAAGTTTCATCATAAAAACTAGATAGAAACAGTTGTAGGGTTCTCCCAAAACGAAAAAAAAAATTAAAAAGTAATAAGTTGAAATGTTATAAAAAAAATTTCACCAAAAGTATTTTTTTTTTGTTTTTGGTTTTTATAAAAATTTTGGGTATGCAATTTTATAGATCATAAAATTTTAGTACAATAAAGTGCAAGTTGCAAGTCGCTAAGAGTTCGCGTTGATTTTTAATAACATATCGAACGCTTTTATCTCCCATTTCGCATACAAATGTGTTCCAAATGTTAGCGAAAAAAGTTATGCAGTTTTGCAGCCCATTAAATTCTAGTAAAGAAAATGCAAGTTCGGAGTTGGTCAAAAATCGCGTTGATTTTTGGGAATTTTTTTGTTGAAGGTGTTTTGCATTTTTCCCAAATAAAGTATTTTCGAAAAAAAATTTGAAAAAAAAACTGCCAAAAATCAACGATAACTCCTAGCTACTTAAAACTTGCACTTTATTATAATACAATTGATTGGGCTACAAATCTGCATAGGTACTAGTTAAAAAGTTGAAAATTTTCTGAGTTTTCGCGGGTTTTGCGCAAAGTTTAGGAATTATATTATAATGTTTTTTGTTTTAGAATGAACCATAGTTTTATATGAAATTAGCGGAAAAATACTAGATTGAAAATTTTTGCATACATTGTGAAAAATTTGCTGTGCCAATACTTTGTTCCGGCAGTGTACATACATATATGTATTTGTAACTTTGCATGAATTTGGTGGTCATTTGTGGTTAGCTAACCGCACACAAAATGGGTCCAGTACATAACAGCTTAAAAATCACTCTCTGCTAGTGACGGCACGATTAATCGAATAACCGATTTTAATCGGTTAACGATTTAATTGTATCGAAATTTCCTTTCGATTAATCGAGCGATTAACCGATTAAGTTTTCAAAATAATCAAAAAGAAACCATCAAAAATTTACTAATTTACTCACACAATAATGTATGAATCAAAATAAGTTGCGATGTTTTTCACATTCTCGCATTCTGCAAATTTTTCAACGATAATTTTGTTAAAAGCCGCAACACAAGCTTAACCTAAGTAGCTACTAAAAAATCACAACCCAAATATGCACATATTTTCATTTTATTTTTCGAATTCGCTGTTGCGCATTTTCTTCATTTTTATATGGAAGAAAATAAGCAACACCATTACCAAACAGAAAAATACCAAAAAATCAGCGGTAAGTTCGAGATACTTCAGTCTTCGAATTTTTCAACAAAAATTTAATGGGCTACAAAACTGCATACTGAAAATCTTTCTAAGAAATCTAATTAAAAAGCTGGAATTTTTTGTTGATTTTTTTTTTAATATTGCACAAAGTGTGATATAGTTATATTTATACGTTTTGTTGCTAAAGCTATATTTGGAAAAATAACTAAAATTATATAACAAAAAAAAATAAAATATTGTCGTGCGCTATAATTTAGACATTAAAGCATTTTTTTTATTAATTTCCGATTTTAATCGAAATGACCGATTAATCGGTTAATTTTTTACGATTAATGGTAACTATTAATCGAATGCTTTTGATTAATCAATTAACCGATTAATCGGTTATAAAATTTGTTTGCCATCACTACTCTGCATTACAGCAAATTTTATTGATTAGAATACATGTATTTAACGCCTAACAACTCACCCAGGTTTTGCTCTTTTCTCACGAAGTAAAATTATCTATATTTTGAAGAATTTCACACCGTTATCTGATATTTATAAGCACTTTGTCTATTTTATTTATTTATTTCTCATTTCTGCTAGAATGACATGTGAAAAATCTTTCTATTACTCACTAGTCTGTGTACTGCGCTACACTTTGTTTTCACTTGCGCAAACAATTTCGCCTTGCCTCCCTTCTTCTCCCTATTACACTCTTTGTCACGGCTAATGCCCCAAACAACTGCTCGTTCGTTTTACTTATAAGTTCAGTTCAATTTGCTGCTAAAGCAAACAATTGATTGGCATTTAATTTCAGCGTTTCTTTAAGTGGAAAAACATTTTTGCAATTTGAGTTCCTCGCAAACACATTCGATGCGCTGATTTCAACGACGCCTTACTAATTGTATAATCAAATGCATATCTGCACTACTGTTTACCAATTATCCATACAAATATCAGCGATTCAGAAAAATCAAATTGTAAATGGCACAGTTGCCATTTGTGTACAGATACATTTGTGGCTGTACTTGTTGTGTTCATCTGTTAATACGATTTTTGCTTCACTGACTATTCGATTTGACTCGTGACCTTCGTGATTTCTAGGTTGCATTCTAATTTTGTTGGAGATGTGGCTGATTTCTAATTGATTTGACGTTAATGATACCTAATTGCTAAGCACACTATAATCTGATTGACAGATGTTTTTTTACATTTAGTAATTTGGAAAACGAAGTTGGTGAGATCTTTGGTATGTAGGAGTCAGAAGGTTTGCATAGCCACTGCGTCTCCTACCGGGCACGGTCTGCTGGGACTTATTACAGCTCTACTAGGCGAACGACTACTACCTAAGTTGCAAGGATTAGGATGAAGAGCAGTCCATCCAACACAAACTTAATCACTGACAGGCATGAACATCTCAGTTCAATAAATATTCGAAGTCTACTTAGATTTTAACTAAGCTCCAAGTTATTTTTGGGGTGTGAGGATAACTGTTAATCCCTATGCGGTATCACAAAGTACCCTGCGTCTAATTAAGTGTCGTCAGGGTCTGTCGCTTTAACTGTCCCTTGGCCTTGAGAGCAGTGATGTAATTATGTGTAAACGAATACGAATACATCTGAACGATTTCTAAATATGGCTAAAAATTGGTTCGAATTATACACTTGTTTGAGTTTTAATTTCGCTGTGACCTTGAGGATGGACCATACGAAGTCCATATGTTCATCTACCCCCATTGTAACCTTAAAAGCCTTGCCCCTGAGCTATTTTTTGAAACGGAGAAACCCCCTAGAACCAAGATTCAGGTAACAGGGTCGATACTTGCGAGGCGCCAAACACAAGGAAGCACTACTTTTAAAAATTTTCATGGTATTTTGATCTCTAACCGGCTTTGTAGTCTGACTCGCTGGGCTTATAGAGAACTTTTCATGTTCATTAATGAGATACATGGGCTTCTTGTTACGGCATTATGGATCCCTTTTCTTAATCTCCTAATTCCGCTCCTTTTCCCGACAAGCCGTCGTCGATGTTGGAGACTTAGATGGAACATTAAGCAAACAAATGTTTGACCTCGGCAATTATGTCGCCGGTATTGATTGCTTCTGACAACAAGCTGTTATCGTCGTAAGAGTGGCAGACATTGAGGCCAAAGTCATGATTAGTACCAGTCCCCCTTTCTACAACGGCTTGTCTGCCCAAACTTGGCTTGACGGCAGCCCTGTGCTCCCAGTAAAATTTTTATTTTGTATGTTTAGCGCTGTAACCTAATATGCGATTTGACTTACTGAACTGTTACGTGTAACTTTTTGTAGAACACTTTAACCACCCCATAACTACCCTTATTAAAGAATTCGATAATGGGGCAGACGTTTTCTCTAAATCTCTGAAATTAAAAAGATCAATCCATCCGGCTGACTTTTAAAGTCTATTCAGCTGATAAGGCAGTGGATGAGTAGCCTCAACCGAGGATCGAATCTCACATCCAATCGGAACTATGCATATGTTGACTGTACCTTTCAGCTTGCCAGCTAGAGTTTCCGTACTCTTCCAACGTTCGTTTATTCGACATTTTTGATGTAATTTGTGATTGTGTTTGGGATTTGAAAACAAAAATTTAATTGCATTGGAGTAAATACGGTAAACTGTTCTGGTGGGGCTAATAACCTGAAAAGTATGAATTTATTCACATAGGTACTTTTATTTTCAGATCATTTGTAATTTGTAATTTATTTTATTTTATTTTTCGAATACCAATAACCGAAATAAAAAAAATTATACAAAAATCCAAAATGTTATTCAGTATACTTGTATTCGATACTTTAATTAAAATTCTAATAGCTTCTTGTCCGTACCTTATTACGCCTGAATTGTATTGCAAATGCACTCATACAATAGCTTAAGTGATGCACTTTAACAAACAAGTATGAAAAATAATTAAAAGCACTTCAAACCCATTTCAAAAAATAATAAGAGCACGCCCAGCAACAATCCGTGGGTAGAAAATTGTTTTAAATTTAAAAATGCTGGTGAAAAGTAGGTGCGACTTATGTAGTGCAAAGCTATTTGCAGCTATGTCAAGAAAATAGTTCCTTATTTATACAGTTTTTTTACAACACGCAACAGTGTACGCTAAATGCGCGAGAGAGCTTGATTAGGGTAAGCCACTATGTGGCTAAGAGTGTGTCTACAAGGCGCGTACGGATTTACATATGCGCATATTTGTATGTATGTATGTATGTATTTAAAAACGTTCACATATGACAATGCGTGGGCTTGAGCGCCACATTATTTCATCTCAATAAAAAAATGCACATTTTTCCAAAAGAGCACCTAATTATAGTAATTTATATGTAGATGCGCATGCGCGCACATACTTCGCTTTCCTTGCAGCCAGTGTTGCCATATTCGTACTTAAATTACAGTTTTTTTAGACGAGCTTACAGCCGGTTTCAACAGCAATTCTCTCAGAAGAACCATCCTATAAAGTCAAATTAAAAAATTTTTTTATAAATTTTGAATCGCTTGTTTATATTTTTTGGCATAATAGTACCTTAACAGAGATACCTTAAAAGAGAGAAATAAATTAGAAATTGCAGCGCTTTTTGTGGTTTTTAAAGAGCTAAAGAAGTCTTTAAAAATGCTTCAGGTTTTACTAAATTTGAGATATCGAAGTAAATGTATAAGAAATTAGCAAACAAATTAACGAAAATTAATGAAATTATACTTTGCTGCTTTTTCCATTTTTCCTAAAAAA
>NW_023458556.1:49588584-49590707 GCF_013731165.1 Rhagoletis pomonella | reverse complement strand
AATGATATTATCAAGTCAATGTGCAGCGAAAGCAAATTAAAAAAAAATTAATTGGAGATTTTTTTTAATGAAGTGTATTGACATCATTAAATTGAGCAGCTCGCATTGATATGAGATAACAACGAATATGGAAGGAGTGTGTTTGTGTGCAAAGTGAGTGAATGCGTATCGAATAGCAGCTGGTAAAATGGGAGGAAATGGTAAAGCGAAAAACGCGAGAAGAAAGCTTTTATAAAATTATAAATACATATGTTCGAGTATGAAAGTAAAAAATGATCTGTTTTCGCCAGCATACTGGGATCAATTTCAACCCAACTAAATAAATCGATTAATCGAACATCAATTAGTCAAAAGAAAAATCGAATCGCTAATCAACTGGCTTAGGAAGCAAATAAATGTTGGTGAAAACCTTCTTTATACAATGCAGGTCACTTGAATAGCGCCCCCTTTGATCCACAGTATAATCGTTGTTCTTGGACCTTTATTTTTCCGATAACTTTTACTCGTTATTTTATGATTTCATTTTTTGGAGCATAAAAGATTTAAATCAGTTATAAAAATGCAATTTTTATTGTACACATATGTAATAGCGATAATGTTTGATCGAATAAATGAAAATCACAAAATAAATTGATTTTGTTTTTTTATATATCGTATTCTATAACAAAAACCATTTAAATCCGATTTTAAACTTTCTAAAAAATTCAACAAATTCGCATTAAAATTTCAAACTAAAAAAAATAGAATTTTTTAATATACAATTTTTCTAGCCTGTGGAGTAAATTCCGTCGAGTTTAGATACTTTTTTTGGTTTCTTCGATTCAAAGTATGCTCGGCTATTAAAAAAAAAGTTTTAAATTTTTATGAAAATTTGTTAAATTATAATATATTTTGTATAAAGCTTAAAAATCGGATAAACACAATTTCTGTTATATTTTTGTAAAAAAAAATTATGTATATTAAATAAGCAAAAGAAAAACTGTCAATTTTTGATTATTATGATTTTTGATTATTGATGATTAAAAATCATGGCTGGGTGCAGCAATACCTCGTAACTGCCGAAGCAAACCACGTAGAAGATGGTCCAAAAAATTTCTATACCTTCGTTTTTCGATTCCAACAGCAGCAAAATAGCCAATCAAAGCACATCTTGTGGTAATGAGAATTCAAAGCTAACTAAATTGTTTTGTATATGATTAATGGACAAAGCATATCGTATGTGTAAGTAAAATAAACATACATATTTTACTTAGTCAATATTGCGTATAAATTTAATTGATGGATATGAACTTTAAACAAACGCACGGAGAATAAATCGATCGCAAGTTCAATGAAAAAATTCGACGTGTTTTTTTTGCATAAGTGTGAAATAATTGCACATTATTATTTAGTATAAATATGTTATATTCACAGTTCATGTCAACCCCGGCGAGAAAAATTTCCAGTACAGTGAAAAAGTATAGTAAAAAAGTAAGTGCAAAAAATAAGAGTTATTTTGAGAATTATCTGAGTGAGTACAATCAAAATGATAAAACTCATTTCGAAAGCAGTCAGCTAGGAAAGTAAAAAAATGACTTGAGGGGCTGAGACAGTAGCTCCTTGAGAACAAGGGCGTCAATATTTTTTTGTTATTCAGCTAAACACTCAGTCAAACTATATCCAAACGTTGGTATGCTTTTGCGCTAAATAAACAACAAGAGAAATTTGCTCCATTTCATAATATTTTTTTTATACAGATGGCTGAAGTTTTTGGTCAAAAAACCAATTATGTATTGATGAACTAATTTATCATCATTTGTGTTAATAAATGTTGGGAAATCTATACATATAATAAAACTGTAACAGACCGATGTCTGTACATTATAAGATGTTAAAGAAAATGAATATGAGGGGTTTTTATTAGAGCAACAGAAGTCAAATCAACAAATTTTAAAATTTATGTCTGTCTGTCCGTATGTTTGCTAGAGGTCTAACTTAAAATATAGGAACACAATAATTAGACGTGTGTCAAGTTAGCACTACACTTTTCGAAATTGGAAAAGTTAACTACGGCATTAATTGTAGTGTTTTTGTTGTAAATTTGTTGTGGAAAGAAAAAATTTGTAGCTCTCGTTTTTTAAGAA
>NW_023458556.1:49585424-49588484 GCF_013731165.1 Rhagoletis pomonella | reverse complement strand
AAATCTAAAAATTAAAAGAAACTTAAACTAAAAAAAATTATTAAAACAAGAAAAAGATATAAGTTTCTAAAATTTAAATGAAATTATTATTTTTTTTTATTTTAAGCAATAAAATCTAAAAATTGAACAAAATTAAAAAGAATATATATACAAACATGAACATATGTGCCCTATTAAGCGTTCCTTTTGATAAATACTATTTTTGTATAGGTACGTATTATCTAAACAGCTTATGTTATTGTATTTTAAATAATTTTTTTGTTATTTATGTTTGATAGATTCTCTTCGTTTTTTTGAATGTTATGGGTTTTTCAGGATGGAATTTACAACAAAAATAAAACCATCTGGTAACCCTGCTTGCTGCATGCATATTTCGTGCAACTATAATATATTAAAAGAGCAATTTAGGTGATTCCCACCTCTTGAAATTTTTGCTGTTAATATTTTTTATTAGCCTCTTGCACGCTTACGCCACTGGCTAAGTTGACACCAGGCTGCAGTAGGTTTTAAGTTTAAGGTTTTCTTTTTCTTATTTGTATATTTTATACGCATTTAAAAATTTTTCTTTTTGCAATATGAAACTGCAGACAACTTGTTTATTTGTAGTTTGCATTTTTTCCGATGCGATGCGCTGAGCTGCCGCCAACATTTGATTATTTCATATGTAATCAGAGCTCATAGCGGACAACTTGCAAGTGGTAACGGTAAAATGTTTCCACTATTTTTCCTATTGTAAACTGATATAACATTTTATTTTATTTACTTTGGTGTGAAAAAATATTAACTAAAATAAATAGGTTTACTACTTATGAGAGAGCAACATGAGCCTGCTAAGTATGTATGTAGGTATGTTTTTTTTCCTTTTGTTCGACACTTGTTGCATTTGCGTCTACGCGTCTAATATTTCATTATACAAATACTACACAGCTGCGTTGAATTAAATAACAACTTATGAATAATATTATATGTTCGCAGAACCTAATTTCTTTCTACTTTGTTATTTGATTGGAAAACTTCTTGAGTAGGCAAAGGAAAAAAAGAGTGCGTTTTGTTTGGTTTCATTTGTATTACTATTAATATTAGCCTTAGTCTCCGTATTCGTCTTCGACTTCTCGTTCGTCTTCGTATTCGTCTTTGTCATAGAAACTGTCTTTGTATTTGTCGTCGTTTTCGGCTTATAATTCGTATTCGTCATAGATTTCGTATTTTTCCTAGTGTTCGCATTCGGCTTATTCTTAATATTAGTCTGCGTTCTCGTATAGAAATTCGACTTCGTCTTTGTCTTCGTATTCGTCTTGGCATTCGAGTTAGTGTTCATATTTATCTTCGTATTCGTGATTGTAATCGGCATCGTAATCGTATTGGTCGTCGTATTCCTCATCGTCTCCGAATTCGTATATATCTTCGTCTTCATATTTGTTTTTGTTTTTTTTTCTTTGTCTTAATATTAATAATAATAGATCGGCGATTATACATATGTTAGCGTTTAGCCGAGCTTCTCCTTATTTTGTAGGTAAAACCAGTATATAATCCGAATTTTATCAAAATCCGATAATATTAGCCATTTCCGCCCAGTAGAACTGTGGGGTGTGGCAGAGCGCCAATTTTTATTATTTTCCACATTCAGGGAATTTGGAGTACAGTTACTACTTTTGACCGGGGCTTATATGGGGACGTTCCACTGTGCAACGCCTTCTGGGTGCAAGCACCCATGTTAGCTATGCATGCAGACTGTGTAATTATTTCATTATTTATTGAGTTGTAATTAAATACTTTTTGCTTTTTCTTTCCAATTTAATATTGGTCGGCAGCAATGTCTGTGTGTTGTTTTGTACATTGACCTGGTTATTTGCGGACGCGTACTAGAAACTTTTATTAATTGCAATGCATTCATTAACTACTGTTGTTCAGCAGAAAAACAGTAAAACAGTAATAAGTAATTAAAATCAAAAATATATGTGCGTTAATAAATTATGCAAGAATTTAATTAGAGTGCGAGAGATTTCCAACACACGCTGCATTGCAATTACTCAGCTGCTCTTCGTTCATTAAGGCTACTCGTGTTAGGCGCCAGCAACGAGTACGGATATTTTCTTGAAACTAATTATTTACAATGCATTATTTGAGCCAGTCAGCTGTGGGGCAGCTGGTTAGAACGCAGTGCTGATATCTGAAATTGCCGTCAATCTCAACGCTTACCCCACGCCGCCTGGCTTTGGCTGGTGAAGCGGGCAATCAGCAAATAATCACTATTATCAAAGGAAAAACTCCTCAGCACAGAGTGTGTTGCAACGACTTAACCCCTCGTAAAGTTAGAGTGTGTGTGAGTACAGCTCTAGCCTTTTAGCAAATTTTCTTTAGAAAGTTGCTTGTCATGCAAATTGCCGCTAGGTCACATACTAGCATACTACACAGTCTAGAATACGGATTGCAGCTGTAGCTGAAATTTAAATAAAGTCTTCGGTGATTCTTTTGTTTTTCTTGTTGGCAACCAATTATCACAGAACTTATCCCTGCTCTATGATCTGCCAACGCTTGCACGAGCCAAGTAACAGCCTCTGACGGCGATTTCTATTTCTTCGAAGGCTCATTTGCCATAACAACTTTTCTTGTAGTATGCTCTCTGCTGTTTCCTTCGCTATTCCGTTTTTAACTTAAGCTTAACTCATTTTCTAAATTTGATGGCAATTTTCTATGTAATCTTGATAATATTATCGGCGTGCCAGTCAAACAAAACGCAAAGTGGCTGACTGACTGACTGACTGACGGAAAGAAAATTGTTTGCATAATGAAATCAAGGCTTGGCCAAACACTGAAACGAGCTGACTGAATGGAGATTATTAGTTTACATTGGAATTTTGATTATTGTCAGTCAGTCGAAGGAGGAGGCATTGTATTTGCACAACTGTAATGGGGTGTGGTGTCTGCAAAAATATGACAAGTAAGAAATCCAAAAACGGGATACCAAATTCGCGGTAAATGTAATGATGACAGAAATGGAAGTGAATGTTGAAGGAGTTGTACTAAAAATATATTATGGCTAAATTTATGTATTGTACG
>NW_023458556.1:49582949-49585324 GCF_013731165.1 Rhagoletis pomonella | reverse complement strand
CTAATTTTTATTTTATGCCACTACTTTTAGACTTCTAGGGAACTGTTGCCGTGCTTTTAGCACTCATTTCCATTAGTTATGCCACATTTTTATTTGCTCTTTTGCTGCAATTCCTGTTGTTTACATAAATTCCATATAAATTTACCAAACGTCAACAAATGTGTATGAAAATTGTTGGCGACAGGCAGTACAACAACAGAAACAACATTGGCAGGAATCAACTACTAGGAATTGCATGCAACAAGTAAATTAGTTTACCGTCAACATGCGAGGGATTTCAACGGCAACAGCAGCAGTGGCAACAAAAAAAAATGCCTTAACTACCTATTGTTGGTTTAGCTGCATTTTTCATGGCGCATATGTAAGTATGTATGTACATATGTATGATATACACATGTGCTTGTGGTTGCTGATTGCTACTTATGATGGTGGTGTGGCAACAATTGCATTCCTAACGTGCAACCTTAATTTGCGGCAGTCGCTGCTTTTGCTTTTTTTGCCTGGTTGGCTGGCTGTACGTCCGATTTACTTGGCAAAAACACCCAGAGGCACTCAGTGTCTCTCCACAATGTGTGTTGGCATGCATTGTTGCCAACAATAGTGTGTTGCACAAGGAAGTGCTTGCCGCACGAAAAGAAACTTAGGAAATTGTAGAGCACTTTTTTCTTAAACCGAATTTCACAAGTTAAGTGAATACGAGTGTGCTGGTCAATTTCATAAAAATGTACGGCCTTGTCACTTAGAAACTGAATTCCCGGCCATTTTATGAATTTCAGATTTTCCGGATAAATTGGAATCGATCAGAAACAAGTTTCAGGATTTTTCGTGATGTAATTTCCATAAAATAAAAAATATCGAAAATTACAGCAAACAAAAAATTTTACTTGTCGGTAAGATAACTATAAAAATATCGAACACGAAAAGTAGCGATAAATACATCGATAAACATTGTAATAGATAAAAACAGCGATAGCTATGTATTTTTGCAGATATGAAGAGAGATAAATACGATTAATAAAAATAATAGATAGTATCGAGTAATATGAGAAGATACATAAATATATCGATAACAACGTAAAATGGCCCTTGTACATATTTATATTTTATTATAATATTTATTATGACATCGATAGATGAATCTATAAATGCGACGATAATAATGTCAAAAAATAAATTGAAAAGTTATCGACAAACGTATAATAAAAATTGAGGAATTGGCAATTCTTATCGATATCGTGGCAAAGTTATTTAGTTCACCAAACCGCAACCCGATTTGAACCAGTTCAACTGCAATTTGATTTTGATATCGTGTAATAAGTTAACCGAAGCTCATCCCGATATCAACAAAACTTCCTTATGCATTAACCACGTTTTTTTTTGTTTCAAATGTCGTATAGGATGATGGCATCCTTGTCCCGGTTTTCAGTGTAAATTTTGGTTCTTTTCTAATAACTTATAATATCGCCAAATCTATAGTCAAGTTAATTCATCAGAAGTATCGATAAAAAAAGCTAGAAACTATAAGCCTATGGTATCGATATGGTTCAGATACAAATGCCGATACAGTATATGAATAACTATATCGGTAAATGTATCGATAAACACGTAAATGTATCGATAAACACTTAAGTGCATCGATAAACACGTAAATATATCAATAAAACGTAAATGTATCGATAACCAGTAAATGTAATCATAAACAGTAAATGTATCAATGCGTAAATTAATCGATAAACACGTAAATGTATCGCTCACACGTAAATGATCCGATAACACGTAAATGTATCGATAACACGTAAATGTATCAATAAAATGTAAATATATCGATAGACACACCGATTAATATGTATATCGATAAATAAAACCATAAAAAAACATGTCGAGATCCTTGGAAACACTACAAATTCTAAGCATTCGCTCTTCCTGGGCTAAATATTTTGCCCAACATTCATTCACTCTTATTTCAACCATCAATAGCAAACTAGATCGATTTCGGGGTCCCATTTGTAGTAATTTTTACTTGTTATACCATTGTACACACCATTTTATACCGATAACAATAGCGGTGCAAATAACTGAATGCACATCGATAACGATATGCATGTGTATGTATGTATCTATATGTGTACATAGATACATAGGTGGTGATAAAACTATTTTACCAATTATGTATATCGTTGAACGTATCGATAACTGTGGATGCATATCGATAGAAAATTTTGATAACTATTGATGGCTTAATACCAATAACTATCGACTTACAAGTTACAAATGCCAAGCATACCCACATTCTCATTTAATCATTAAAGTTTTGCGAATTACTTATTACGTACAATACATAAATTTAGCCATAATATATTTTTAGTACAACTCCT
>NW_023458556.1:49580486-49582849 GCF_013731165.1 Rhagoletis pomonella | reverse complement strand
AGGAGTTGTACTAAAAATATATTATGGCTAAATTTATGTATTGTACGCAATAAGTAATTCGCCAAACTTTAATGATTAAATGAGAATGTGGGTATGCTTGGCATTTGTAACTTGTAAGTCGATAGTTATTGGTATTAAGCCATCAATAGCTATCAAAATTTTCTATCGATATGCATCCACAGTTATCGATACGTTCAACGATATACATAGTTGGTAAAATAGTTTATCACCAGCTATGTAGCTATGTACACATATACATACATACACATGCATATCGTTATCGATGTGCATTCAGTTATTTGCACCGCTATTGTTATCGGTATAAAATGGTGTGTACAATGGTATAACAAGTAAAAATTACTACAAATGGGACCCCGAAATCGATCTAGTTTGCTATTGATGGTTGAAATAAGAGTTAATGAATGTTGGGCAAAATATTTAGCCCAGGAAGAGCGAATGCTTAGAATTTGTAGTGTTTCCAAGGATCTCGACATGTTTTGTTTATGGTTTTATTTATCGATATACATATTAATCGGTGTGTCTATCGATATATTTACATTTTATTGATACATTTACGTGTTATCGGATCATTTACGTGTTAGCGATACATTTACGTGTTTATCGATTAATTTACGCATTGATACATTTACGGGTTTATGAATACATTTACGTATTTATCGATATATTAACGTGTTTATGATTACATTTACTGGTTATCGATACATATACGTTTTATTGATATATTTACGTGTTTATCGATGCACTTAAGTTTTTATCGATACATTTACGTGTTTATCGATACATTTAGCGATGTAGTTATTCATATTCTGTATCGGCATTTGTATCTGAACCATATCGATACCATATGCTTATAGTTTCTTGCTTTTTTTATCGATACTTCTGATGAATTAACTTGACTATAGATGTGTCGATATTATAAGTTATTAGAAAAGAACCAAAATTTACACTGAAACCCGGGACAAGGATGCCATCATCCTATACGACATTTGAAAAAAAAAAAAACGTGGGTAATGCATAAGGAAGTTTTGTTGATATCGGGATGAGCTTCGGTTAACTTATTACACGATATCAAAATCAAATTGCAGTTGAATTGGTTCAAATCGGTTTGCCCTTTGGTGAACGAAAAACTTTGCCACGATATCGATAAGAATTGCCAATTCCTCGATTTTTATTATACGTTTGTCGATAACGTTTTTTTTTTTTTTTTGACATTATTATCGTCGCATTTATAGATTCATCTATCGATATCATAATAAATATTATAATAAAATATAAATATGTACAAGGGCCATTGTACGTTGTTATCGATATATTTATGTATCTTCTCATATTACTCGATACTATCTATTATTTTTATTAATCGTATTTATCTCACTTCATATCTGCAAAAATATATAGCTGTCACTGTTTTTATCTATTACAATGTTTATCGCTACTTTTCGTGTTCGATATTTTTATAGTTATCTTACCGACAAGTAAAATTTTTTTTTGCTGTAATTTTCGATATTTTTTATTTTATGGAAATTACATCACGAAAAATCCTGAAACTTGTTTCTGATCGATTCCAATTTATCCGGAAAATCTGAAATTCATAAAATGGCCGGGAATTCAGTTTCTAAGTGACAAGGCCGTACATTTTTATGAAATTGACCAGCACTTAACTTGTGAAATTCGGTTTAAGAAAAAAGTGCTCTACAATTTCCTAAGTTTCTTTTCGTGCGGCAAGCACTTCCTTGTGCAACACACTATTGTTGGCAACAATGCATGCCAGCACACATTGTGGAGAGACACTGAGTGCCTCTGTGTGTTTGTGCCAAGTAAATCGGACGTACAGCCAGCCAACCAGGCAAAAAAAGCAAAAGCAGCGACTGCCGCAAATTAAGGTTGCACGTTAGGAATGCAATTGTTGCCACACCACCATCATATGTAGCAATCAGCAACCACAAGCACATGTGTATATCATACATATGTACATACATACTTACATATGCGCCATGAAAAATGCAGCTAAACCAACAATAGATAGTTAAGGCATTTTTTTTGTTGCCACTGCTGCTGTTGCCGCTGAAATCCCTCGCATGTTGACGGTAAACTAATTTACTTGTTGCATGCAATTCCTAGTAGTTGATTCCTGGCAATGTTGTTTCTGTTGTTGTACTGCCTGTCGCCAACAATTTTCATACACATTTGTTGACGTTTGGTAAATTTATATGGAATTTATGTAAACAACAGGAATTGCAGCAAAAGAGCAAAAAATGTGGCATAACTAATGGAAATGAGTGCTAAAAGCACGGTAACAGTTCCCTAGAAGTCTAAAAGTAGTGGCATAAAATAAAAATTAG
>NW_023458556.1:49540647-49580386 GCF_013731165.1 Rhagoletis pomonella | reverse complement strand
AACAGTTCCCTAGAAGTCTAAAAGTAGTGGCATAAAATAAAAATTAGATTAAATATAACATAAATTGTAAGGAAAATGCTATGTGAACAAGCCATAAAAGCTAGAGGAGTGTGGAATTCTAGAGATTCTTTTGTCAGGGCCAAATGAGCATAGGGCTTTTAAAAGCTCAAAAAGTTCAAATATGTTACAAAAAAAGAAATTGCAAAGCTGTACAACTCTTTTATAAATTACAAGTTAACTTTAGATACAAATTTTGCTGGTTTTTTTTACCCAACTTACAAATATTTGTGTCAAATCTTCAGCAAGTAATGGAACAAAAATTAATTACATGATAACAAGCAAGCGGGCAAGTTATGTACTTACGTATGTATGTATGTATGTTCATATGCATGTATCTTTGCATCTAGTCTGACTTGTTGCCTATATAACCGCGTAATCTGGTGGCTTGACGGCATGCGATATTCATACCTATGTATGTGTCTCAAAAGCAGCGCGAGAATATTCGCTTATGCACTGATACTAGTATCGACAAGACGCATAATTGGGAAAACCTGTTGACGCGGTAACGTTTCGGCCGCCGCACCTGTGCACGGCGCACAGTGGTCTGAGAGCGGCTAAAACACCCATTTTCGAGGTGCTCATTAAATGGAAATTTACTATATTTTTGGTGAGAGGGATAATTAGCTAATATGTTTCAAGACTACAAGTTTCGAAAATACTGTTTTAAATTCATTTTATTTATTACCACCGGAAGAGTCATGTAATTAACAGCCCATTCTCACGGCAATAATTTCGCAATTTGTTAGAAATCAGGAGATAAGTTGTATGTGTTTCATCGAGTTCTACCGAATTGTTCTGGATAGGTTATGTTGAACTAATGCCGAATTTCCACTAGGCATTGAAATGACAAAAAATTGAGGCATTTAAAAAATGCCACCTGGAAATGAATTTTATGACTACTTTTTTAAAGTAATGACAAAAATATTTTTTAATGCTCAAGTGTTTCATTAAAATTTCTACCATTTAATGCCTAGTGGAAAGCCAGCATAAGTTTCAAGAATCCATTTTTTTAACTTTGTGCTGAAATCGGGGGAAAATGCAAAAAATACCAAGAAATTTTCATTGAAAATTTCAATTTTTCAATTCTATTTCTTAGTTTCAAGTCGCTCAAAATTACCGTAGATTTTTGAGAGTTTTTTCCGAGGGTGTTTGCGCATTTTCGTCCATATATCGCATGAATACTCGAAAATCAGCGGTAATTTTAGCGACTTGAAACTTGCACTACAATTTAATGGGCTAGGAAACTGCATACCCAAAATACTAAGAAACCGATTTGAAAGTTTTAAAATGTATTATTTTTATTTTAAGGTCTTGCAAGTACCTTACAGAAAAGTCAATCGATTATGCCATTAATTACATTGAAAACATCAGAAAGGGAGAGGACTGGACTGACCTTTTACAGATTAGGGAGTTAAGCTCGGAAATGGGGGTAATCTACTTATGCGTATGTAAACCTAGTATTAGACACCATAAATGAAGATTATTTAAATCACGTTAAGGTTTTCTTACATCAGCTGCTGCATCCTGAATAATTGCAAAAACCTTCAAATCATCGGCATAAAGCAGATAATTCGAAAATGTCGTTTATAGAAATAACGAATAAGAGAGAGCCTAAAATGCTCACCGGGGGTACCCTGAAGAGGCAGCAAAAATTTTGATGAAATCTTGCATTTTGCCGAGTTCTATGAAATTAAAAAAATATATTCTTGCGGGTTTTGGTATTGAATGAACCATATTTGTATAAAAAAGAAATAAGAAAAATTTGGTATATTTGTATTTTATAAGTAAATAAAATCGTCAACACGTCAATGTATGTATATTTTTGACGCTGACTGTATGCCTGATATTGTCCGGTTTTATTATTAGAAATTGAGTTTTATATGGCTTCTGAATGGCTGGTGGCATCTTTCAGATTTACATCTTACTGACTAAAACTAAGCTACAAACCGAATTTCCTTACAATCGGGTAACATTTACCATTTCTGTCCCCTTAGCTTAGTGGACAGGGCAATTTCGGCGATTTTTCAGATTTCTTCATTCCTAAGCAAATGTACTTCAGATAACAAACAAATTACAGTTAATTCTGCGCACAACTACAAGTTTTTGCCCTATTTTATAAGGGGCACTCCACTGTGCGGCCTAGTGAAATGCATCGAATACAAAAATATAAAAAAGCTAAAAGAGGTGAAGCAAAAAAAGATGTACATACATACGTACATATGTACAAAAATTACAACCGAGTTAAAGGTGTGTGCAGCGTCGACTGTGTCTTCAGTTCTGTTTGCACATATTTTACTAAAATTACTGCAAAAATAAAGAGTTGTTTATTTTTATTTTTTTGTATATTACAGAGATGAAAACTCATTGCGGTGAAGCTGGCAAGCATGGTTGAGCTGTGTAACCCCATTAAAACTCACCTTCGTTGTAGACAGTTTAGCTGCGACCAAGGCCCTTGTGCCGGTAAAGACAAACTCGGTATGCATTCAAGAATGCCGAAGATCCCAACAATCTCTTCGACAGTAGTAAGTCAATCCCTGCTGACGTTCCGGGAAATCAGATATACAACGAGTGTCCGAGAAAGGGATCTGAGATGGAATTAAGGGTAGTAGTAAAGCAACATTGAAGTTTATTATAGTGGAATATCAATAGCAGTAAAGCCTATTCGGTTATTAGATTCGTTCTTCTATCGTTCTGCTATCGACTTCTCAAACAAGTGCTCTGGGGTTGATTTTTTTATGTATCCAAAATGTTTTTCAAGTTATTTTTTGACTTTGGACCATATTTTCCAAGCTTATTTTTGCACTTTCCCCCATATAAATACGAATTTCTTATCAAATAAAATGCGCAAGACTATTCGCAATAAAATTAAAAAGTGGAATCCAAGAAATGTTCTATAGATTCATATTTAAAAAATTTTAATTTTGATGAAAATTTGTTGAATTTTCATTAATTTTGTATGAAGTTGAAAGCTTTGATCTATATGGTTTGGGACACTATTTTTATAGAAAAATAATTAAAACATGGTACTTAAAATAAAATTTTGAATATTGAAAAAAAAAACAGAGAACACTTGTTTGCCTCGCTTTGATTGCGATAGACCGGCCTCACCGGGTTGTACCCGATTTTTTTTTTTTCGTTTGGGATTCATGTAATATTTACATTAACTTTTCATCTGCAGTACCTATTCAATATTAAAAACGTTTGCTTTTTTAGCTTTCAAGCAACGTTTCACAAATGATTTTACTATTCTCGCGAACGTTGACTGGTACATAACCTTGCGCTTTGAATAAAAATGCTTCTTCACCTTTTAACCCAACAATAAGTGTTAAAACTAGGTTACCCTACTCTAAAACTCATGAGCTCCAAGTTAGCATAGCATTTGAAGAGTACACGTACTGCCACCTTTAGCAAATGCTTTTAAACTAATTTTATAGACAAATAATTTTTAACTGAAAAGTAAGAAAAGGTCCCTACGGTTGGTTTGGTCATTGTTGTCATACATATGTCATAATGTAAACACTTTTTTATTCAGTTTCTTTTTGAGGGTTTGTTTATTTTTTGATATTTAATCTAATCACTTTTTATAAATTTCACGACCTTTGAAGGTTGACTTCCCCCTTTATTTGCTCGCAATAAATGTTTCAGTATGTGATTCATTTGTTTTCACAACATTTTTTGTGAATTTTCTTGCCAATGGTAATTGCTTTTGTTTGCCTTATCACAAAATACAATACATAATAAAATTTGTTTTGACATTAAGTGAAGTTGAACAGACGATAAATAAATAATTTGATTAAAGAAACGTAGGAAAAACTTAGTAAGTAACGGGTGATTTTTTAAGAGCTTGATACCTTTTTTTTTTAAAAAAAACGCATAAAATTTGCAAAATCTCATCGGTTCTTTATTTGAAACGTTAGATTGGTCCATGACATTTACTTTTTGAAGATAATTTCATTTAAATGTTGACCGCGGCTGCGTCTTAGGTGGTCCATTCGGAAAGTCCAATTTTGGGCAACTTTTTCGAGCATTTCGGCCGGAATAGCCCGAATTTCTTCGGAAATGTTGTCTTCCAAAGCTGGAATAGTTGCTGGCTTATTTCTGTAGACTTTAGACTTGACGTAGCCCCACAAAAAATAGTCTAAAGGCGTCAAATCGCATGATCTTGGTGGCCAACTTACCGGTCCATTTCTTGAGATGAATTGTTCTCCGAAGTTTTCCCTCAAAATGGCCATAGAATCGCGAGCTGTGTGGCATGTAGCGCCATCTTGTTGAAACCACATGTCAACCAAGTTCAGTTCTTCCATTTTTGGCAACAAAAAGTTTGTTAGCATCGAACGATAGCGATCGCCATTCACCGTAACGTTGCGTCCAACAGCATCTTTGAAAAAATACGGTCCAATGATTCCACCAGCGTACAAACCACACCAAACAGTGCATTTTTCGGGATGCATGGGCAGTTCTTGAACGGCTTCTGGTTGCTCTTCACTCCAAATGCGGCAATTTTGCTTATTTACGAAGCCATTCAACCAGAAATGAGCCTCATCGCTGAACAAAATTTGTCGATAAAAAAGCGGATTTTCTGCCAACTTTTCTAGGTAATAAAATTCAATGATTTGCAAGCGTTGCTCGTTAGTAAGTCTATTCATGATGAAATGTCAAAGCATACTGAGCATCTTTCTCTTTGACACCATGTCTGAAATCCCACGTGATCTGTCAAATACTAATGCATGAAAATCCTAACCTCAAAAAAATCACCCGTTAGTTGAAGCTGAAGTTTTGCAAAAAGTATAAAGTAATTTTAACCCCATTACTTTGCATAACGGCGCGCGTTACGAATTTATTGGTATTTTTCTTTTTTGTTAGCATTTGCATTAGCTTTTATTAATTTAATTTTTCCCCTTTCACGGTTGTTCCAAGAAAAACATTTTGTGGAAGCACCTAAGGATTTGTTTAAATTCAATTGTTCTGCACACTAACATACTATTTGTAGGTGGGTTAATTTTTTATTCAATATTTTATTAACGCATAAATATTATTACGCCGCACAGTGGGATTTCGGCGGCAAAAAATCAGTTTTTTGAACATTCAATTTTTATATTTTTATGGTTTACCTTATAAAGCCATATTTGTATAAGAAAAAAATCCTTTGTAACTTTTTACGAAATTGACACTATACAAAATAAAAGTAACATAAGTCAGTAGAATTTTATTCAACTAAAACTTATACAGATTTTTGTCCAGCTGAGCAATGTGTTTTTCTAAGAACTTTTGTTTTGATTGCTATTGTTGTAGGCTCATACAAAAATATAGCATTTACCTATCAAAATGGAGTAAAAATCATTTCAATCGACCAACTATTTTCAAAAGTATAATAGTGGATTTCCACGAAGCCTTAACCATAGTTTATGCCTATTGGAAAAATTAGATTACAAGTCGAAGGGAGTAATTCCACATATTACGTAGAAGCAAACGAAAGCAAAAAAGCAAAAATTAAAAAATAAACCTTGCCGATCAGCCCATGTTAAAATTCTTGGAACTTACCTGAGCTCTTAAGTGCAGTTAAGCTTTTGATGGAAATAGGCTATAAGCAAAAAAAAAGTTATACTTTATAAATGCCGAATTTGACACTTTTTATGGACAACAACTTTGTTCCCTCGGTCCTTCTCTGACTTCTAGCTACAGAAAAATAAAAAGATAGGAATCTTGAATTTTGATAAAAAAAAGAAGTTGCTCATATTTGCAACTTTTAACGTACTAATGATGGCATTTATGGCATTTTTAAGACTTTTTTGATGCATTTTTGCGGTTCGGTTTGTATCGGAGGTATGGTTTTCTCGTTTTATTCTTGATTTATGTTCACAAGTGTTGCATACGAAAAATTGAGGTTCCACGCAACCTAATTTTTTCCAAAAAATTAATGGGAGTGGTCCACTGTGCGTCGTAGTATACCGAGCATTTAATAATTGTCCTGCACGCTTATCGCACCTTCAATAGCAGCGTCATTTTGCTGATTATCATTGTTGTTGACTGTTGGCGGGTGGATAAACAGACTGCCAAGCAGGGCTGCCAACTATCTTCAGCTATGAGGTGCCATATTGAGGACAAAAAAGTGCCAAAATGTGCCAAATAGAAAAATAAAAGTACCAAAAAGGTGCCATCCTTTTCAATCCTTCCCATTAAGCAATAAAATAAGAACCACATTTCTAAAACAAAAGTGCAATGCGGAAATAAGATAAACCAGTTGAATAATCTAATAATCAAAAATGTATTGCAATAGTACTATTTTTGAAAAGTTCCATTTTGGCACTTTGTGCCAAATTGAAAAATTAAGTGCCATTTGAAGTAAAATAGGGCCAAAAATGGAACGGTTTGAGCGAAGTTGGCAGCCCTGCTGGCAAGGTGTTGGTTACTGCAATTGATAAGATATGACGCGCAGCTGCGCTCGTACACCAACAATAATTCAGTATGAGCTGGAAAGTGATTTTATAAGGAACTTAAAGCAAAACAAGTGAAAATTATAAAGAAAATATGTTCATAATTTTTGAAATAGAAATGAAATAGGAAAACAAACGCGAATATTAAAGAAATGTGAAATATTTAAAAGTTAAACTTTTTTGCAAAAAATAATTAGTTAAAAAATCCAAAATAAACTATATAAATTTTAAAAGAAGTGAATTTTATATGAAAACCAAAAAAATCCAAATAAATTTGGTACGCGTATTAAATTTTATTTTCCCTATATTTAGTGCGCAATAACTCCAAACAATGATTTCAATTACAAGTAAACGAAAAACAACCAAAATACACGCGCGTCATAAGCAACTAAAAATGTGACCATGTGAGTGTGTGTGCGCTTGTAAAAAAATAACAAACTAACTAAAGTATTACCAAAGATTTAAAAAACCAAATCCGCAGTATAAATAAAAGCAACTTAGATTTATAAGAAGTTTTAAATACAAGTGCGCGTGCAATACAAAGCCGCCGCTACGAAAAAAAAAAATAATAACATCAGCAACAATGTTCGACGTACCACCGAAATGTCCCGCTTTGGCCAACAAACTGACTGGCATTTTCGGTTGGCGTCACACATACAAAGTTGCAGCCAAGCACGAAGGCATACAGCATACATTCCTGCAAAAATCCTATTCGTTAACATTGCCGAAAAGACCGCCATCACCATACAATGGGCAAAAGGTAATTTTTATGCTGTGGAAAAAAAACAATAAATAAAAATTTGTGATTAAAGCAAGCAATAAAAATCTAGAATACAAAACATAACAAAGAAATGTAAAGCAAATAATAGGAAAAATTTGTTGAGTTTAAAGTGAATGTGATAAACGTCAATAAAAGTTGGTTGTAAAAATACATATGGCACACGATCTTCAAGAGTGACACAACACAAAATTACAGGTTCGCTAGAAAACGCTGTAAATAAAGGCACTGTGTACAGTTTTACTACATAATTTCCAAATTTCCAAATTTTGAGTTGAGTCACTTTTGAAGATCGCGTGCGAAATCATCGTCGGAGTTTTGCAAAACCGCCTAAATCACCGTTGTTGCGAAAATGATATTAGGTAACCCTGAACTCCGGGCATCGAGATTTATGCATAAAAATCCTAAAATCGTAATTAAAACAACAGATCTGTAAAATAATCGGTAGAGAAAATACGCCCATCGAGGCAATGCGTTCAAAGAAAACCCGTATTTTTCACTCTCTTTGAGTTGATGAGTGCCGTAAGATAGGCGGTTTTGCAAAAACATCGACGATATATATATATATTTTTTGGTACTCAATTCTTTGTTTACTCACTTACTAATGTTTTTTTTGTCGCTTCTGATTTTCCTGAACATTTTTCTACTTAAAATTTTCGTGATTAGAGATGTTAGGTTGCTCGCTTTGCTATTCCATGTACAGTAGCGGGCGAAAAAAGAGAACACCTTAAAAGTTAGTGATTATATGCTAATATTTATAAAAAAAGCATTATTTAACAGTACAAATTTGTGAGCAGGCTAATTTCACAAACAACATTTTTTTCCGTGTTCTATTAAAAGCCAAAACTATGCGATATGCATAGATAGACTTAATTTAACAACAAATATTTCCAGAAATACATATATACCATTATAAATACTTACATGTTATTAGGTAAAAAACTGCCTGATTCAAAGTCAATACAAATAAGTTTTAATTTGTTTGTCCGCTACTGTATTTGCAAATGTTATTATTATTTTTGTATTGTTTCTTTTTTTTTTAATTATGACCAATAATAGACCTTGCTACCGGCTTACTCTTACCATAAAAGCGTATGTATCTTAAATACCGAAAAAAAATTGTATGTTCCACCTGTAGAATACTATGTCGCATTTCGTGCATTTACTAGTTTAATGGCCAACAAAAACGCCTTATAGGGTTCACCAAAGTTAAATTTTCGCTCCATAAATTTTCAAACCATCACAGGCAATATAGTCAAAAATAGTGTTGGCTAAACATCTTTAATATCATTTTTTATGTGTTTTTAATTAAATCCTCTTAAAAACATCACATCTATCATATGCAGCATGGATACATACATATGTTGGCATGTATGTTATGCCGAAATAGTCATAAAAGAAAAATATTAAAATAAACTATGAAAAATAAGCGATCCACTATGTATGCGGTCATTCACTCAGCCATTCATTTATTTGTTCGGCCATTGATGCGCCTGCGCAGATCAGCGTGTTTCCGGTCATTTGATTTTTTTTTTTAACATAAACATAGATATATGTATGTAATTATAGTTTTGCAGTTTAAAAGAACACAAAGTATATATTTTCGTTTGTTTAATATTAGTTGTTTAATTAATGGCGTGTTTGTTGCGATTCTTTGTTGTTTTTAAACTTTTACTTTGAGTATAAATGTCACACGATTTGTAATCCATGCCTTTTGTAATTTTTCATTTGAAGGCAGCGCTATTATTAACGGATTTCAAATACCATAAATACATACGTTCTTCTTCTATTTTAAATATGTTGACTTAAAAGCAATGGATCGATCCCGGCTTATCGGCATAGACCTGTAACTTGACACAAGCCCACAACAAAAATCCGGCGTAGTCAAATCAAATCGTTCATGTAGAATGTCCATCGTAGCGTCCGTTTTGTTGCACATATCGCCACATAGTCGAATTCCATACCATTCAATTTGGGCCCAAACAAATTTCTTATCATAGTTGTGCAGAGCTGGGTGTACTTTTCGAAAACGTACGAACCAATGAGTGCAGTAACTTGATGGTGACCATATTTATATTCATGAGGAGCTAAGAGTCGCTGCCAACTCAGCTGCGTTAGTTGCAGCATAGATCTCGACCTGGAAATGCTGCAATAGTCCGGGAGCTTTTATGGATGTTCAAGTCCAAGCTCCCAGTCCTTCACAACCGACATGGAGCGCAAAGGGAGGTTATCAACTTTTGTAGACGCCGTGTTAGAGGCAACTTTGGACGAGGACCCGAGCCAAACTTGAGAAGAACTTGCAGCAATATTAGGCAAGACATTTCATTGCGATTTAAAACTATTTCGGTGGTCCAAAAAGTAGGAAATCGGATGCCTCACTAACTTACACCATGTAATATCGAATCATTGAACGGCACAAAGCGAAGTTACGACAATCTTGAGCGCCAGAAGACCAATGTCCGGCGAACTCGGACCATCGACGCCAAAGCCAAATATCCAATCCTGGCCGACAGGAAAAATTCCCGAAAATTTTACCAGAGAGTTAGGCGATTTACGGAAGTTTTCAAGACCAGGGCGAATTCCTCTAAGAAGAACAATGAGAACCTAGTGACCGATGCACACAGGTCGGATACACTAAACTAGCGGGGCAAAAAGTAAAAAAACAAGATATGCGAATAGCGTCAAAATGTCATGGCTTACTTCTTGATACAATAGATAATTCTAACTAACTTTTTGTGTTTTTGATCTCTTTTACTAGCAATATCAAGCTTATAAGTTGGCTAATCGATGCAAGTCAGTTAGCTGTAGCAGAGAAACTTTTTTTTTGTGCGATTTCGATAAGCTATTAAAAGTCTAACGAAGCGTCTATTGCAAAAAAAAATATTTCTCTGATTGGAAGTTATTACCGGTTATTATAAAATTATTTCATAATTTCTAAAATTTAATAAATGAACAGTGCAAAGCTCTGTAAGTTCAAAGTGAATAGTTGGACTTGAAATTATTTTATTTCAATATTTGAATAGAAAAAACTAAATAGTTTCGCTGAGTTCCGACTCGAAATTCATAAAATATATTTCTGTGAAGTGTTGCTTTCAGAATATTTTCTCCAATATCGCGGCAACAACCCCAAGATGCTGCGAGTAACAAGTTCCGAGCGAATCAAAATTTTTTTTTTTTTTTAAATTTGTCTGCTATATTGGAACCCCATTTTGAATTTTAAAAATTCTAGGTCAGTTTCAAAAACCTCCGAGTAACAAGTTTCGAGCGAATTCAATCAATTTTGAAAAATTTCCACAAAAAAGGCAACCCCGCCATTTGCGCCAACTACCGCGGGACCAGCCTTCTAGGCATAGGTTACAACACCGAACTGATTGCGCCTTATCAGTGTGGCTTTAGACCTGGAAAATCCACCATAGACCAGGTATTCACAATACGCCAAATCTTGGAAAAGGCCCGCGAGAAAAGAATCGACAAACACCATCTATTTGTCGACTTTAAAGCCGCTTTCGACAGCACTATAAGGAGTTGCCTATACGCCACTATGTAGGAATTTGGCAACCCCGCAAAACTGATACGGCTGTGTAAAATGACGCAATACCACCAGCTCCGTCAGAATTTGGAAAGACTTCTCCGAGGCGTTCGCCACCAAACGGGGTTGCAGACAGGGCGACTCCCTTCTTGTGACTTCTTTAACGTTGGAGACAGGAACAATATTTTATATGAACGTGCAATTGCTGGCATATGGCGATGACATCGACATCATCGCGAATGGGTCTGGATAAAGAAGCAAAGCGAATGGGCCTGGTGGTAAACGAGGACAAGACGAAGTACCTCCTGTCATCAAACAAACAGTCAGCGCATTCGCGCCTTGGCACCCACGTCACTGTTGACAGTTATAATTTCGATAAAGTAGAATATCGTTACTTAGGGACCAATAATAATGTCTCAAACGAAAATACATTGAAAATAAGCTGAGATAGGGCGTTCTTGAAAAGTTTTCTGAGATAGAGCGTTGTTGAAAAATTTTCTGTGATAGGTCGATATTCTACTTAGCCATCGATATGTACATACGTACACATATTTTTCTTTTTCTAATTTTTCTCTTTTTTTATATTTTATTGATGCAATGTTTGGTATGCAGTGTATTGTTTTCTATTACTTATCTGTTCTCATTTGTATTCCGTAATTTTTTTCTATTTTTTACTATCTTTTGTTTGTCTCTGTACTTGCGTAATATTGCTTTATTCGTCAAAAGTCGCTCATTTGCGCGCTTTGTCTTTAGTTTTTTTTCTTTTTTTTTAACAATGCTTTGCATTTCAACAAGTTCGTTACTATTGAAGTCTTTCGTTGTTACGAGCATAATTCTCGCATCGCCATGAATGCAACATAATTTTGGCCAAACAAGCTGCCAAATTCTTTAGTGCTTTGGCGTTTTGGTTTTTGTGAGCTATGGTTTGTTGTTATTTTTTTTTTATTACTCTTTCATGTTGCATTCGCTACACCCACTAGTGCTGCTGCCGTCAGTTAAAAACCATTTGTTGCCGTCTTTATATGGTTTTTATGAGTCACGAAAAAGTGTCAAACGCGATGCATAAATACTCGTATCTGATAGTGAATGGCAGTTGAGTTGAGCTGAGCAGAATTCATTAAATTTTGTGGAGCCTAAAACAAAGAAAGATTTAATTGAATGGAATTTCATTTAAAATGGAAATTTTGAAGTGGGATGATAAAACTACATACAATACATATAAAACATTTTCATGAATTGCAAAACCGTTTTTAATTAAGCAAACGAAAACAGAAAATAAATATTTGAAGAATGTATATAGTCGTAGCTAGTAAGCGTAGAAATATCTTCAGAATGTGAAGCATTCTATAAAAAACGGAAAGCGGCATATTTATATCCACAAATCTTCTATGTAGATACTTAAAGAATTGCAATTGTAATTCGATGTCATGTCTTTGCCACGCAGAGGCAGTTGCAGTTTCAACAAAAATCATTTACTTAGTAATTCATTCGTTTACAGCGTGTGCCTATTAGACTGTGCCCAGGAATCAAACGGCAGGTTTTTTTCAAATGACTGAAATTTTAAAAATATGATTAATTCCATAAATTATTTAAAAAAAATCAGTGTAGAATAACAATATGGGTACCAAATGAGAGAGAAAATTCTGTAGCATTTAGAAACAATAAAGTTTTTCGGTTTACAAGGACGAATAGGTATTGAAAATGCGCTTTTAATAAATTTAATATTTTTAAGTTAATAAAGTTTGCAGGGCGAAAATCGATGATGAGGTCATGCGTATATTAGTGCTCAAACAATAGTTAAAAAAAAAAATGCCAAATTTTCAAGGATATTTTCCATACCCATTCGTCCTTATGCACCAAAAAATTTATTCTGTTGTAATTCTCCAATTTTTTTTCTTTTGTGATACCCATATTGTTATCGTACATTGCACTGAATTTTTAAAATAATTTTTTGAAATAGCTAATATATTTTTTAAATTTCAAAGTCCTTTTAAAAAAATTCTGAGGTCATAGAGAAATACTAAGTATGCAGTTTTACTATAATTTAACCATAGTTTCGCGAATATATTCATTTCTTTGTTTGTAAAATTTACTCTCGCACGCTGTTATTTAATCTCTCTTAAATTTAGACTATTGGTATTAAAAGTCGCCCATTAAACGCTGGCATCTCAGAAAGCGGTGGATCGTATAAACCCAAGAATCTCTCAATCGTGGTATAAACCCAACCCTACGCAGTATTTTTCTTCGGTAGAGTGTAAGCTCCCACTACAGGGTGGTTAAAAGCTGCGATTTCGGTTTAAGTGAACTTAATGTGACCACAGTTTCTAGAGCATATGTTTTCCTGGTGCTAAACATGAATGCAATACCGCAAAAATTACGTAACAGCTAGGTTCCTGAAGAAGCAGGTGCGTGTCTAGTTACCTTCGAGAAGATAATTCTTCCCTCTTGGGGTAGCGTCATTGAGCAGGTCCTTCGGGTAGGCATTATTTAAAAGCTTCCTCTATAAGAAGAAAGTGTATATTTTGCAAACGGAATAGAAACCTGGTTCCATATTCTTGAGATATTTAACAATTTTAAATTTTGTAAATGTTCTGTTATTTATATTTTTCTTGATAAAGCTTAGTATCCAGCTCTGAGTAAAAGCAAAAACTCCATATAAAAAACTATGAAAAAATGGCGAAGAAATTTTCTTGTGTCAAATTTCCTTAAGGCAGTACGAAGCTCTTAAGAAATTTGCTACGCTTTCTACTACCGTTTCGTAAAGTTTTTTTGTGAACAAAGATCACAAGGCAACCCATGTTTACAACAGAAATGTATGTCCATTCCATTATTTCGTGAGGAAAGGGTGAGATAGTAGGCTGTGAAATATCTGATTTAAAAATTCCTTGGACACTGCTATTCTCACATATGAAATAAATAACTTTCAACTTTTTCTTGAGCTTCTTCTTTATAGCTGGATACTAAGCTATAATTATCAAGGTTTAAATGCTGCCGACAAGCATTCATCGTTCTAGTTCTGAACTTTTTCTTCCATGTGGTTGTTGTTGCGTTTCTCTCACAAATATATAAATATAAAAGTTCTGAACTAAAACGATGAATCCGCCTTTACAAAATGAATTTTCATATGATATTCTTAAATTTCACTAGGCATTGAACTGAAAAAAATTGGTGCTATATAAAAAATGCCATAGAAAATAAACTTATGCTGGATTTCCACTAGGCGTTAAATGACACAAATTACAATAAAAAAGTTGGCCATAAAAAAAACCTGTGCCGTTACGTAACAAAAATTGCCATTTAAAACGTGTCCACATGGAACTTTTTAATTGACAAACTTTTCGTCATTTTAATGCCTAATGGAAATTCGGCATTAGTAACAAGATTTTCTATCAGTTACTTCTTGCTTGTGCTGGTATTTGAACAAGCAACATCCGGAATGATAGTCGACATTTCTGTCTCTACCTACTCGACCTAATCGAAAGCTTTTGTACTTTTAAATTCATATACATATGTATGTATTTTAAATGTAACAAGAAAATCGATTCATCTCATGCTGAAATCGTGCATTTTGAAAACACAGAATTGAGCTACCGCTCATGTGCGGAGAGAAAATTTAACACAGGCGACCTTGAAAACACATTGTGCATGCGCAATTTTTGGCTACCAGCACCGAAACAGAAAATTAAGGACAAGTTCTCTTTTAAATCACTAGTACTAGTTAAGTAGAGAGACGAATTTTTCTTTTCCCCCGGACCAAAAATATAAGATTATCCTTCTACTTTTCTCTATAAAAACTTAAAATTTTTGAGTCAGAAAAATTTAGTTTTTATGAAATAGGCAAAGTAATCCTGCACTACCTTGTATCCGCAAACTCATTCTCTTTTCTGTACTCGACAATCGACCTTATGCAACCCGGATAATATTAAAAAAGAGGCACCAAAATGCGGGACAACGTGCTCAGCATTTAAATCGCGTCTCTCCGGATAATGGCTCCTACGAACTTGAAATTCTTTGCCATATTTTTTTTTTTATCCATAGCATTTTTACTGCTTCCTTTTGTAACGTATTCGCAGCGGAAGTCACATTCGGCTGGCTAGCGTTCTGCCCATACAAATTAAGAAAGGGCAATTTCCTTATTCTACTAAATACATATTTGTCTATGCCTTATTATCCGGCCAAGTCACGTGCCATGCACAACAGCTTCAACGCATTCTCATTGATTATTTTTAATTACACTACCTCACCCATTGTAAAATATGTTTTTTATGTCGTTTACGCACACATTTTCTAACCCAAGCTTTATTTCTCCCCTTCCACTTTCATTTGCAGGAGCCTGATTCTTGGGTTGCCGTCCACCATCTACAAACACAGTCGGGTATTCTCGATCCAGACGATTGCGTCGGTGATGTCGCCGACGATCGTGAGCAGATACTTGCCAGCTTCGATGATAGCGGTCCCGATCCGGGCGTACCGCAGGGCGGTGGCGATGGTGCTTCTGGCAGCTCCTCTGTTGGCACAGGCTCTCCAGACATATTCCGCGATCCAACGAACACAGATGCGCCCACAAATAGGCAACGCAGCGATGTTTCTACGCCGCACATTGAAGTCACAAGCACCACTGCCTGTCCCATGACCGGTCTCGGACTGCAAGTGCGTCGCAGCAGCGATCCAAATTTGTTGGCTTCATTGAAAGCAGAAGGCGGCAATAAACGCTGGTCAGCAGCAGCGCCACATTGCGGCGGAGATTCGCCCGATCGCGTGCTACTCGATAAAAGCGGCTATTTGGCGCCGCAGTGGGAGGAGGAAGATGATGGTCAACATAATGCAACAGCCGCGCCAGCGCAACAGCCGTTCGCGCGCTCGGGGCGCTTGTCTATGCAGTTTCTCGGCGACGGCACTGGGTACAAGTGGATAGAGGCTGCTGAAAAGTTACAACATCCACAACAACAGCCGCACAACCAACAGCAACAACATTCGCAGCAGCAATCGCCACATCAGTATGCGCCGCCACAAGCGCAAATGTACACAACGAAATCTCTGCCGCGTGAGAGCAAGCGGAAAGAGCCGCTTGGTCAGGCGTACGAATCGATACGTGAGAAAGACGGCGAAATGTTGCTCATCATCAATGAGTACGGCAGTCCGCTTGGGCTGACGGCCATACCGGATAACGAACATGGCGGCGGTTTGTTGGTACAGCACGTGGAACCTGGTAGTCGCGCTGAGCGCGGACGATTGCGACGCGGTGATCGCATACTCGAAATTAATGGCACTAAGCTGATTGGATTGACTGAGAGTAAGGTGCAGGAATATTTGCGACGATCGCTGGAGGCGTCGGAGCTACGCATACGCGTATTACGCGCGGGTTCCGGCGGCGGAAGCGGCAGTGGTAATCATCACAACGGCAGCAAATCACGTAGACGTGACTCCAAGGTAGCGGAAATGATTGAGGCTGAGGAGAAAATGGCCTCCTCAGTGGAGACTAAGGTGGCGACAGTGTCGCCAACCCGTAAGTCGCACACCGCTCCGGTAGGCACATCACTGCAGGTGGCGAATACACGCAAGCTGGGGCGCAAGATCGAAATAGTGCTGAAGAAGGGTCCGAACGGACTGGGCTTTTCGGTAACAACGCGCGATAACCCAGCTGGTGGACACTGTCCGATTTATATAAAGAATATATTGCCACGGGGGGCAGCCATTGAGGATGGACGCTTGAAGCCAGGCGATCGGTTGCTGGAAGTGGATGGTGTGCCGATGACTGGAAAAACGCAAACGGATGTGGTGTCTATATTGCGTGCGACGCAACCTGGCGCCACAGTTCGTTTGGTGGTTTCGCGGCAGCAAGAGTTGGCCGAGCACAATGAACGAGAAATCGTAAGTGTATATATGACGATTCAGTTAAAGATTTAAAATATGAAAACCTTCCTTGAATTCTGCTTTTAGAACTATGAGGAAAAAGAGCGCGATTTGAATACACCCCCAAAGCCGCCAGCACCAGTGCTACCGTCTTCTTTACAAAAACACCAGCGGCAGGATAAGCTGCCGAATGGCGTCAAAAAATCTAACAGCGCCCGCTCGCTCTTCGAACAGCACCAACAACAGCAACAGTATCAACTAAACGAATCTCAGCATTTCATAGATGCGGGTAGCGAGTCGGCAGCTTCAAGCGTAAGTGATTTTTGTTCAACTCAAATGATATTCTCTTAATCTTTTTATTCTCTCACAATGCAGGATAGCCTCCAGGCGGGCATAGCTTGGCGGTCACGTGAAGTGCTCACGCTACACATACCCGTACACGATACAGAGAAGGCCGGCCTGGGCGTTAGCGTCAAAGGCAAGACGAATTCGAATTCCAGCAGCGGCAGTGGCTCCTCCATGAAGCACGACGGCGATTTGGGTATTTTCGTCAAGAATGTCATACACGGTGGTGCCGCCTCTCGTGATGGCCGCCTGCGCATGAATGACCAGTTGTTGAGTGTTAACGGCGTGTCACTATTGGGTCAAAACAATGCCGAGGCTATGGAGACGTTGCGTCGTGCCATGGTCAATAATCCGGGCAAGCATCCTGGAATGATTACTCTCTCGGTTGCGCGCAAGATCGCACGCTCTGCCAGCTCGGGTGACATACTCGAGCAGACGAATAGCAGCTCGAATACCAGCGATAATTCTGGCACCACCGTAATCTACTTGAGTCCGGAGAAGAAGGAAGCGCGCAGTGGTGGCAGTGGTTCAAATGAAATGAACAGGTTTGTGTGTGTGTTTGTATGCTTTCGTGATAGCTTTATTTCTCCTTGAATTCATTTCACTTTGCACAGATGGAGCAATCCCGTATTAGATCGTCTAACCGGTGGAGCTTGCTCGTCGAATTCATCTCAACAAGCGCGTCGCCCGTCACGAGACCACTTGAGCATCGGTGTTAATGGTGGTGGGGGAGCTGGTGGGCCCGGTAGCGCTGGCGTACATGGTCTGCGCAACGAAAGCTACTACATGGCAACAAATGAAACTTGGTCGCCAGCCTTACATCAGCAACAGATGATGAATGGCCATGTCAACAACAACAATTCAGTTTTAATCGAAGACGATCCAGAGCCCATATCACCGTGAGTTTTTGTAAACAAGGATCAGAGTCCTTTAAAAAAAAAAACTTAAAATGAACGCAAACGCTGCACAAGCTTTTTAAACTCAAAAAGATCTGTACAATCTTTTGAGTATAATTTAAATTTTGTATTTATTTATTTTTCCTTCCATAGCACTCTTCCACACCGTCCTAATGATTCCGTGTGTACGCAGAGCGGCAGTGTTGGTGTCCAGAATACTTCTACAGCACCAACCGCCGCGCCCGCGAGTTTCGATGCTACGTATTCCTCACAACTGAGTCTCGAAACGAACAACTCAAGTGTGGAACATTTCTCACGCGATGCGCTCGGTCGCCGCTCGATTTCGGAGAAACACCACGCCGCATTGGATGCACGCGAAACAGGCACTTACCAGCGTAACAAGAAGTTGCGTGAAGAACGCGAACGTGAACGGCGCATACAGCTAACAAAGTCTGCTATCTATGGCGGCTCCATGGAGTCGCTGACAGCGCGTATCGCAAACGCCAATGCGCAAATTCCCGGCTATAAACACACGAAAACCGCCTCTGGTGTTGAGGCGCAGCAGCTGCAGGCGGAAGCGCGTGATCAAGTGGGCGATTTGGGACCCTCATTGGGTTTGAAGAAATCCTCATCTTTGGAGTCGCTGCAAACTATGGTGCAGGAGATACAAATGTCGGATGAGCCACGCGGGCCGACAGCTTTACGTGCGCCGCGTGGACGTGGACGTGAGGATAGTCTACGCGCCGCTGTGGTGGCAGATCCGGAGGCTGGCAGTGAGTTACAAGTGTATGAAAATGTGCTTTCAAATATTAATTTTCTTTCTACGCTTCCAACTACAGAGCCACGCAAGCATTGGTTGCTCGAGGAGGGCACCGATCAAGATGGCGGCTTTGCGCATCGAAACGGTCCCTTTCAGAGTTCGATGAACGATGGCAAGCATAAGTCGCGCGCCAAGAAGCCGAGTATATTGCGGGGTATCGGACATATGTTTCGTTTCGGCAAGAATCGTAAAGATGGCGTTGTACCGGTAGAGTCGCAGCCGTCTTCGGTGGCTGAACGTCCACCGGCCAGTTTGCCCAACAATCAGTTGCCCGCAGCAGCATTGGCTGCACTCGATCGAAATACGAAAATGCTACCGCCAGCATATCAACCGCCACCGCCTTTGCCGCCAGCAAATAGCGCTGGGCCGGGTGGCAGTGGCCCAAACGGTGGCGGTGGCGGTGGCGGAGTGGGTAATATGTCGCCGAGCGCGTTGAATGGCATACATCATAATGATATTTTCAATCATCGCTATCAGCACTATGCCAACTACGACGAGCTGCATCAGCAACAGATTAGGTGAGCGCGCGTTTGCTTCGCTACAAATTGTATAAATTGATTATTTCTCTGTAATCGCTAATACTTCTCACATATTCTCATGCGTTTCTATATATACACATACATATATACATACATACATACATTACTTGCTATGAAGTAAGCAATACGCTTCATGCAAGTTGAAAGTGTTAATATATTTTTTTAGAAGAAAATGTGACCACTGCGCGAAAATTTGCATTTATACAAATACTCGTTGACATTTTCACTATCTTTAATGACTCTTTACATTTGCTCTTTCTCTTCCGATCACCCAACACCACCACCACCACCACCACCACCATCATATCACTTTCATTTTCCGTTTATTTTTTCCAATAATAAAAAAAAATAAACCTAAATAAATGACGAAACAAATACAATGCCTATATCAATGAAAACAATGAAAAATGCACTACTTTGCAAAAATAAAAACAAAATATTGCACAAAAAACAGCGAAAGCGAAAACAACGTGACTAAACAAAATCAAAATAGTACAGATGTTTTATCGGAGTCGACATTAGAATGCATGCGGCAACAAGTTATCAGGCAGCGCATTAAAGTCGAAGCGGAAAGGTAACTACTAACTACAACACACCACATACACAGCTTACTACTTACTATTTGTGTAGATGAAGCACTACTTCTTTCTACACGTCACCTAAATAATTAACTTAATACCTTTTTTGGTTCTCGCTTTTTGGTTCCTATTCCAGCTTTGCCCCTAGATATGTGCGTTTGAAATCGGAAGATTGGATTTGCTTTGAATTGAAGTAATGCAATTTTTTAACTATGCGCTTAGTAGTGGAAATGGAAAATTATATTTAGTTACATAGTTAATTGCGTACATACATATGTACTTTGTATTTGAATTTGTAATGGTAGTTTTATTTTGATGCCTGCCATACTCTTGTAAACGAATTTTTAAATTTTTATTTGGAATGCTTTAACTTGAAAAAAGTCTAGAAAGAAAATCTTTAACTAAAATGCCCAAATGCATATTAGAGATGAAATGAGATTTATTGAAATCTGAAAATGTAAAAAGAAGACAAAGGCCTTAATAAGGGGATTCCCTTAAACTCGTAAAGTCAAAACTCGTAATATTACGAGGCTGTTACGGCGGTGTTCCCGTGAATAACGCAAATGTTTGAATAGATGGTTATAGAGTCACTGTTTGACTGATTAACCAGGATTTTGAAAATCAACTTTTGTTTTGTAGTACTTTTCATAACAGCCCGTCAGCTCGAAAGAAAGCTAAATTGTAATTAAAAATTACAAAAAGTGGCAGAAAAACCAAGTTAATGTAGTTCGTGGATGAAAACCTTTCATTTTATTTCTTTTTTATTTATATTTGTTTATAATTTTTTATTCGATTTCTTTATCTTAAGACATATTTATTTAGTTTTTTATTTAATTTTTCACTTATTTTCATTATTTTACCATTCGTTTTAGTGTAAAATGTTAGGTCCTCGGCAACACTGAAGTTTACGAGGTCGTTTACGTATCTTTAGCTCGTTGTTTTACAGTCAGCTCTTTTACGAGGCTCGTAAACTTGCGACTTTTTTTCTCGAAAGCGATTTAAATTAAAAATTAAAATAAAATTAAAATTATGCGCAACGGAGCGTTAATTGAGTGGGGTTGTGTCACGCGGAGACTCTCCAGATGGCGGACATACATTTCGTACATCGGGGTCTAGTCTGCTCAGATAGGAGTTGAGTTTGCTGCAGTAGCCAGACCCAAGTTGTCCAGTGTTACGCAGGAGCCCATTTGAGCCTTGCTATGACAGTGATATTCCGGTGACATCATAAGGCATCCCTTGGCTCTCCGAAGTGCTATGTTTTGACAAGTATGTAACTGCATCCACTGCGTCTGGCTAGTCTTCGGCCACCAATAGCCTTGCATGCTGCCAATGGCGCCATTATCGAGCAATCGTCAGCATAACAGATTTGAAATATAGTGGTTAAACAGAAACGGGGAAAGGACACCACCATGTGGGGCCACCTGTTTAATTTTTCTTGGTTTGCTGGTTTGATTGTTTGTCTTCTAGCAGCGTGGAATGGCTGGCGGCGTCAAACGCCTTTGACAGATCCAACGCTAATAGGACTGTTCTCTCACAGGGGCGGTTTCGGTTTAGGCCACGGGTTATCTAAATGTTTACGGGACTACTCCCCCCAGATGCCCGAAATAATGAGGATAGCCATGAACAAATTGAGGCCTTGGCGAGATAATCTACTACCGCAGGACACAATTTTCTCAGGATCGGCAAGTAAATTCTGTCGGCTTAAATGGCTTTGAAGGCTTTAGGGTGCGAACAGAGTGGCCGCTTGTTGCCGAGCCGAGCCGACTGACGCTTATTGCGAGAACTTGTTCATGCGAGAAACAAGTTTGAGTGTGCATAGTGGATGCGAGAATCAGCGCTGATATTTTATCTATTATTTGTGTTTTATGTATGTTTGTATGCATTTGGGTTTGTTGTTCATTCGTGTTTGTGAAATTGAAGTGAAAAGATATGGATTCGTCAGATGATGAGTATTTAGCTTCGGCTACTGTTTTAAAGTATTTTATCAATAAAAAATCATTTGGAAAACATCCAATAAATGATAAACGAAGTGAATTTGGAGAATTTCATCACTTATATAGTGATTTAAAATAAATAAATAAAAAAATAAATAAAAAAGATTTTTTAATAACAATAATTTATTTATTAGGTTTTTCTTATGTATTTTATATTAATCGAAAAATTTTTTTTATAATTTTTATTTTATTTTTATTATGTTTTTTAATTTTTTATATGTATATTTTATTTACTTCTTTTATTACATTTTTTTTTAAATTTTGTTTATGTTTTTTTTTAATTTTTTTTACTATTGTTATAATTTTATTTAATTTTTATTATTTATTTGAATTTTTATTTTTTTGTTTAATTTTTATTTTATTTTTTAATTTTTATTTTATTTTTAAATTTTATTATTTTTTTAATTTTTTGATTGCATGTTTTATTAACTTTTTCTTAAATTTTTGTTTTTAATTTTTTTTTATGTTTTCCAAACAAGTTGAAATCATAACAACATAACATAAACAATGTTTTCGGCGCTGAAATACGCTTTGGAACTGTTTTCTCGCATTCAATCAGCTTTGCGCTCTGACCAGCTCGGCGCCCACTATGACCTGTTCGCGCTTATTTGTACTAATTTGTATAGTACCAGTTTTCTCGCATTGGTTCTCGCAATAAGCGTCAGTCGGCTCGGCTCGGCAACAAGCGGCCACTCTGTTCGCGCCCTTAGCCTTCCCGATGGCTACCTGATCTTCACAGCTGGTCAAAGCAAGAGGCGCACTGGGGGTTGGTAGTTTGTGCAGCCTCATTGCCACTAGACGTTTGGCTTTGCGCTCCGTAGGATGCAGCCTTGAGCTGTCGGCTATAATAGCTCGCTCATCCCTCTGGATCCGTCGAAGCGTGGCCATCTAGTAGGCAGGTATTTTCAACTAGCGAATTTAAATATTTTGTCGTGTAAATATATCTTTAGTAATGTGTAAGTATATCTCCCGTTTTTAAAAAGGTAACAGATGTTCCATATAAAGTCAAGCATTTTATCGGCACAGTGAGTTTAGCTATTAAAAAGTAGAAAAAACATAAGTTCCATGAATACATCGAATTAAATTTAATGCTATTCTAGATTTAATTCCTATTATTATGTAGTAAATTGTACAAGAACTATGTATTTTTATATAATTTAGTTTTATTTCCTATCTAATTCTTAGGTAATTAATATTCGGCTCCTTTTAGTTAGTTCGCTTGTTTGGTTACTTGCATTCTAATGTCAGCAGAAGCAAAAAATATTTTTTTTTCTTATTACTCTCATTAAACATTTTGCATGCCTCCCTTATACTCCCCAAACAAATTTTTCACTACTGCTTTGCATTACTGCTATTTTCATACGTGTTTCCTTCTGGTAAATTGCGAATGTTTGTGCGCAATATCAACATTACTCATACAATTATTTTCTCTTCTGTATTCATTTTTTCTTACATGTCTTTTCACTACGCTCCACATCCTCCTGCTTCTGTTCCCTCCAACGCTTTGCTGTACATTTTGGTGGATGTGTATTTATGAACTGTACAGTCGCCGTCATCAACATTACCATTCTCAACGCAGTGCGCGCTCACAAGACATCAATCCGCAGCATCATCATGCAGCCATATTAAACAACAGAGGCGACGCTGGAAGCATTGAGAAGAGTGGCGGCCTACTGCGACCCTCATCAACCTACTATGAATACGAAACAGTGCAACATAATGTGAGTCCAGCGGCAGCGGCAGCACAGCATCATCAATTACGTAGCGGTAGCCTGAAACAGAATGGGCATCACTCGCCGATTACGGTGAATGGTATGCAACAGCATCAGCAACAGAAACAGCACCAACAATATAACAGCAGCAATAACCAACACCACCACCTCCCACAAAAACAACAACACCAGCAGGCGCAGCAACAATCAGGTCCGCCACCAGCGCAGCCGCATTGGAAGGCAGCCACCTTAAATGGCTTTTCGCCCGCCACGCTCAACAGCAGTGCACGCAGCCGCGGCCCATTTGTCACGCATGTGACTATACGCGATCAGAGTTCGGCGGCGATTGCCGCGCAACCCACATACCAAACTGTACAGAAGCAGCAGCCACAATTCGCAAGTGCTGTCGTTAGCGGTGGCGCGCAGCCGCATGCGTCGAAAGTGTGACTATAGGTGCCGGAGCTACGCCCGAGGCGTGGCGGCGAAGTGCAAACAAGCTGGGAGATGGGGAGCAGCGGTGCGTGCGCTAGACGACGGGAGAGCGATGCAAATGATTGTGGCGATGGTGGCAATAGTGGCAGCAATGATGATGGCGATAATGATTACGATGATGTGGACGCAGATGTAGTGGAGATTTTCTACCTGGCCACGGAGTGTTGAAGCGCACTGCAAATGTTTTTCTAAGTCAACAGCAAAAGAGGAAAATATTACTCTTACATATGTAGCTATTGGCATTGAAGCAAAATCCTTAAATCATGAGACTGTAGCGAAGCGAACAGAAATCGAATTACAATGCAGCTGACATGCAATTACGAAAGAGAGGAATTTTTTATTATAGTTGTGTGTATATATATTATTTGTAGTGTTAAGGGAATTCGAAATGATAACAGTGAAAGAGCTACAGTATCGTAAAGTGAAAGAAGTATGATTCCGCATCATATTTGGCTCGGAATTATACATTTCAAAATTATTTTTTGTTTTAATTTCCGCTTAGAATTTTGCATATTATGCAATTAAACAGTATTTTTTGTTCATTTAAAAAGCGATTACGTTCTCACTGTCACGCGCGTTCTTAAGGGTGAGCGATAAGTTAGAAAGTCTAATTGAGAAAATGAAACGAATAAAAACCACAAAAATAACGAAACGAAAAATAAATTAGGCATACCAATGTCTATTAATTAGTAAGTTTATGGCTAAGAGTTAGGTTGGAAAAAAAGGTTACAATTAAAAACGGCGTTCTGTTAACCATTTATTTATGAATATGTAGTTTTATTACATACATACATACAAATTTATAGTAGTTATTGTAAACAAGCATTAAATTTTGCTTTGAGAAATTATGCTGGAAAAATATGCTGCTTTAATATTGTTTTCTTTTTTTTAATTTTCCTAAGAAAAGATTTAAATAAATAAATGCTCTTTATGGAGTTATATTCTAATGTGGTATAAAAATATATTAAGCTTAAGCAAAAAAGTTAATCATGTTTCTTAATTTAATTTTTTTGTAAAAAAAATTTTGTATTCCAACTATTGGTTATAAAACATTAACTTGTAAAAAAATGCGCCCACATGCATATACATATACAAAAATTAAATACAAAGCTCGTATTTAGCACAAAAAAAATGAAGAGTTTTTTGAATATCCAAAAAAATAGGTTCTTATGTACATACATACATTCCATACAAAAGCGATAAATGCATTTTAGCGCTGAAGAATATAAAAAACTAAAAAATAAATGAAGGTAATTTACTTTGGTTTCCAAAATTAAGTTAAAAAAAAACACGAAAATTAACACTATTCCAAAAACCATAAACAACTGAACGAATTAAATAGTTCACACAGTAAAGCAACTTTCCTAATGATGAAATCTGTGGACATTTGGCAAAACAACTTCACTTGGGTGCCTCTATTTTTTTTGTTTACTGCTAGCACTAAATCGTTGTGTTGCAATACAAACTTGGGAATTTCTTCTTCTTAAAATTCTATATCTTTCACTTAAAGTTATTTGAAAAATATCGACTAAAAGGTCTGAAATTTATAGAAAAAGCTTTTGCTTAGTTTGCATGCACACGGCCCAATATTGTAACTATTTACAATCATAAATGTAGTTTCAGAAGTCCTTTTAATTAATAAAAGCTCTATAAAAATATAGAGTTGTTTATGGAAGTCTATTGTTTTTTTTTTCATCTAAAATCAAACCTTCTAGAATAACATAAGTTGTTTTGTCAAAAGCCCACAGAAGGTCTAATTTTAGATAGAATTTCATTTTAACTCCCTACAATAGTCAGTAAATGATGTAAATGGTCAAAAACCATCAAACTGCTAGAAATATGCACACACTTTTCCTCCTTTGCCAGCAATACTATTCACCACTTTCTATATAAGTTCTTTGTTACTAGAATTTTTGGTTTTTTTTTTCTTTGGAAATTAATTGTTCCATCCATAAACATGTGCTTAATTAAATATATTTATGTTGTTATTTTTCTACACTGTTTACATTTTTCAACCGCTTGGTGCGAGTGTGTTTTTGTTAATTAAAATATGCTTCAGCGTTCTCGAAAGAAAAGAGATATATGTATTCTAATTACTATTGATTCTAATATGTACTTGAACTACTATATACTACCGCTCCTATTACTAATTCTGTACTTAAATACATGTATTTATGAAGCACACGGCAATATACTGATATTGTTATCTACTAACTAACCACATTTTTCCACCTATATCAGTTAATATTTATTAATACTTATATTAGAAAAAGACATGTCTGTATTTCTCAAATTGCCATTTGTATAAAAAAGATGCGAAACTAAAAAAAGACGAACAAGCACTATTGAAAATAGAGCTTTAATATTTTAAAAGGAAATTAAAAAAAAATATTCAGTTAAGAAAAATGGACAAAAGTAATTTAAAAAACTTACGAAAGTTTTGTAATATATTCCGAATATTGTACACGCACCCTTTGGAAAGGAAAAAAATGATGAATCGAAAAAAATTTGAACAATTAAATTAAACGGAGCTATCACTGAATCCATCATAGTCTGATGTACTTTGAAGACACTGAAATTATATAGGCATACATACATACATACATACATACATACAGACATGTATTATGCATTATGATGCACCTAAATATATTTACGTGTAAATACCTGAAAAAAAATTTTCGATACGTTAAGGTCCCAGTCGTTTGTCGTCTTGTAACCATAATTATCCCAAAATTAGCCCACTTAAGCTCCCCTGAGAGTGTTTAGCGCACTCACACTCGCATAAATTATTTTTCATTTCGTTACCTTAATATAGAAATAGTCGTTAAAATGCAAAAAAGCTGTAATGTACTAAAATTTGTTATTGCCTAAACCGATGTGGGGACTTTAATACGATGGATCATAATTAATGAAAAAGCGAAGTTTGGATTTCTATATTACGGCAACGATTTGCTTATAATTGAACCTTGTGTTTTTAAACATACATATGTATATGTTAAACATACATATGTACATGTACATTTGCAACTTGCGTTTGCACATTTGTAAATAATAAACTTATAATTTTTATGTTTGGTTATCGTATAGCATATGTACTTACATATTTATATGTATATATATTTATGTATTTACAGGCGCATATCATATTTTCTGATTAAGTACTTACATACATATATTTGTAAATATGTATGTTTGTAAATAAGATCATGTCACATGGTGTATGTCCATCCATAACACAACAGTTCATTTTCCATTTATTTTTTGTTTTTGTTTTCATTTGCGCTTCGTTGTTTGTCAAGTATTTTTAGTATTTTGTTTTGGTTCGTGTTTTAATTTCTTTTGTTGTTTTAATTTATATACATACACATGCAAAATAAAGTATGCAGTACATACATAAGACCGTGCCTAGTTTTAACTACTTAATATTTTTTTTTTTTAAATACATAGATACTTAATCGTAACTACCACTACTACTTAGTAATTAATATTGCTCAGTATATACTTTTTAGTTGTAATTCGAATTCAAAAATCCACTAAATATAAGTTAAAGTTATAAGAAATGAAAATGAAAACGAAACATTTAAAATTATGCTAATATTAATAAAGAAAATTTATTAAAACAAATTTTATTCGGTTGTGGTTTACGAAATGTGAGTAACGAACTTGACTTGCATGGGAATGAAAGTAAAAAAAAAAAAAAATCATACCTTACTACGGGTATTTTTTAACTCGTCAGCTCGATAAGTCGCAAATCCCGATGATTCGTAATAAATTTTAGAATTTCTTTGCGATAACTTAATATAATTCAGATATTTTTCGACCGGTATCTATGGATTTTTTGTTCAAGTCATTCGTGTGCGTGAAGACGACTTAAAACTCTTTGTATTCTATATTTCATAACACGTATTTGACGAAAAAGGAACAAAAGTATAAATCGTTTTCAGCAATACTTTTTCGTTCTTTTTTTAATGCTTTATAAAATTCTTAGCAATTCAGATTCATGGTTTGCCTTTTCTCTGCTCCCAGAGAGTACTCTTTTAAAAAACCGACAAAGTGAGTGAGAACAAAACCCTGGCGAACGTTCCCAAAGTCGACGTTCAGACACGAAAACTTTTGTTGCGGAAACTCGAAACTTGTAGGGGAGAGAGCGACGAGGAAAGGGGACGGGTACCGAGTCGCCCGTACTCGGGGAAACACGCTTTGTGCTCTCGTTCGTCTGAGTAATTCAAGTTGGCGATTCACAGCTGACAACAACAATTGCGTACAAAAGAGTTTCTGTGTGTGAATGCAAAGGGCAACACCAAAAGAGAAATCGCCGATAATAAGAAACTCGAGTTTCCGTGTTTGAACGCAGACAAAGTGAACAAAAAGCAAACAATATGTGCGGGAAAATTTTTAAGAGAACAAAATGGAAACAAAACCCTCCGGAACGTTCTGGCCTGAATCAAAACGGTATCAAAAGTCTAAGAAACTTTCTCGCGAAGAACAGTTTGGAAACTAAAGTCTCAGCAACGTTCTGACAAAGAACGAAACGAGAAAAAATCTTCTCTGAACTATTCGTGAAGAATGGAAGCGAGAACAACATTTTTCTCATAGCGCCGCATTAGGGTGCGTTCAGAAATGCATCAAGCCAAAGCATCAGTTACTTTTATTTCTAAACTATAATTGGTGGAAAAGACCAATACGCGCAGGCATGGTTTAATAACGAATTGGAACTTATTTGTTTAAATAAGGTATATCCATCAATTACGGTTTAGAAATAAAAGATACTGATGCTTTGGCTTGATGCATTTACGTATATACGCCCCCCCATTCTTAACGTCAAGTTCTCAAAATTTTTGTTCTCGTTTGATTCTTAAGCAGAACTTTCCCCAGACTTAAATTAGGAAGATCTCTCCGAACCATCCGATGCCAAAACAAAATTTCAGATAGGACGGCTCACTCTACGACATAATTAACCACTGGTGCTGGAGAGAGCAGCAGAACTGAATCTCTCGTGTAATTTTTTTACAATGGACTGTACATTTGTTCTATTAAATTTGATATAGAAGCAAAGAAAATGGGCACCCTTTTTTCTTCATGCTCTGCTGCTTATGCTCAACTTGAAATCTATTGAAGTGCTATTGAAATTGCGCAAGAAAAAATTTTACTTCATTTGATTTGGTAGTAATGAGCACCGAATAGACAAAATAGTGTTCTTTGAACGCGCAATGTAGGAGATTCGCCCCAAATGTTCGGGTAGAACGTGATAATTTCGAATACGCTCATACGCCCGTCACTGTTGGCAGTTATAATTTCGAAAAAGTGGTGGAATTTGTTTATTTGGAAACCAACAGTACTTCTGCCAAGAAAGTTTCTCATAAAAACTGTTCTTCGTTCGAAGGCGACGTGAAACTGTAGATCCCTTCATTTGAGCGACAGCATCAAGACGCACCCCACAAATGGGAAGAGAAACTCGGCCATTTTTGTACTTTCCGACTGAGAAGAGAAAAAACATTTCCATTTCTTGCATGGTGAGTATTTCAGCTAATTTTTTACATAAAATATATGGTAAGTAGTATCCAACTGTGCCCATATGCATACATATTTTTATTTAACCTTTCTACTAACGATTTTTTATGCTTATTTATAACAAATGTATTTCCTAATAAAAACAAATGTATGCACAAACATACCAGAAGTAATCATCACTAAAAACACCAAAATTGATTATATACGCTCATTAGCAGCTATACATATTTCTACGATCACTTCCACCGATTACCGCCGCCGCCGCCCCTTCCTTTCGTAGTGGTCTGTGCATTCTGTGCTTGTTCTTCCTGGGCTGCTAATTCCTCATCTAACAGAAGTTCGAAATTGCCCAAAGCGTCAGCACTGGGTATTTTATTCCAGCGCACACTGCAACGAAAAAAAAAACAAAAGTTACCCGCACATGAAAGTCATTTGGAATAACTAGATTATAAGAAAAATAAAAAATAAAAAACAAGAATGCAATATCGCACTGCATTCGCCATAATCCGGTTCCACATCATGCGCTCAACCTGCATAGCAGTTTTCCAGAACATTTGGTTTGCAACCCTGCTTACACACAATTGCAGCTTTTTAAGAAAAATAAAGTGTATTTAATTGTTTGACTTACTCAGGTACACCGTCCGGCGGTAACACCACAGATAATATATTATCAATTAATTTGTATTTTAATATCCGATCAGTGACTGTTGTAGATGTGAGTGAAGGTGAGGCGTTCACTTCCACCAGCCACGGCTTCAAAGTGTTGTCTATAATTATATCGTAGCCATAACATTCGAAACAATGGCGATCGCTGGCCATTACCGGCGCTACAGCGCGCAATGAATGCACAATTAGCCAGGCGATGGAGCCGAAAAGGCGATCCGTCACCTCCTTGCCGCGTGTGCCCTCCAAATAGAGTGCCAAATTTTGCACCGACCATTTGCCGCCATGCAAGTTGTTGTATTCACCCTACAGAAAGGGAGAAATGAAATAATGCGAAGGAAGGAAGGAAGGTAAGTGTCGTCATGCAGTAATGGATGTCCTACTTACGCCATGTTTTTGTACGCTCACATTCGTCAAGTGCACATACATATTGTCCAGTTCGGTAACGCTTGTATCATATTTGACTGTGCAGAAGCGACAGAAACCTTGCTTGAAGAGATATGCCTTCAGTGGACGAAATGAGGTGACTAGCACATAGAGTCGGAGGTCGAATTTTTTACCACCAATGAGCAGCGGGTTGTCAATATATCTAAATGTAGGCGCATTATTATTAAAATTTTAATTCTGTTTATAGTTTAAAAATTTACTTCGAAATCACATAACTCTCCTTAGACAATTGCTGGTGGAATGGACCTTTCGCTTCACGCGACCAACGCTTTAATTTGGATAATTTATTTATGAGAAAAATGCCGGCACCCTGCGATTTGCCACACGGTTTCATAATCCAAGTGCTTTGCGGATTCTTACGATATTCCTCAACAAACATGTTATAATCTGAGCAAAAAAAAATATAGAAAAGGTGTAAATTGAAGGATCGTAAAAAGGGCTTATTAAGTATGTAAACATAATAACAATAATAGATTGGCGTTTACACATATTTTAGTGTTTAGTGTCCGATTTGTGGCGTGCGCCTTGATGTTGTCACACAAAGGGGAGGGACCTACAGTTTTACGCCGACTCCGAACGGCGATTGTATTTTGGTGAGAAGCTGTTTTCCTGGCAAAAATACACTTGGAGGTTTGCCATTGCCTGTCGAGAGGCGACCGCTGTTTAGAAAAAAACCTTTTTTCTACATTTTTTCGCAATGCTGCTTTAACCAGGGCTTGAACCCAGGTCCTGCGGAGTGGAAGCGCGCACTGCATACCACTACACCACAGCGGCCGCTGTATGTTAACAACAAGCAGCGAAAATAGAGTAAAACATATAAGTCGTGTTTTCATACTTTTCAGTAGAGAACTATCCAGCACCTTGCCAGTAATAAAATTCCGAGAGTAAGTCAACATCTGGTCTCCGTGGAATATATATGCCAGAAAGTATTAAAACCCAAAACCAGTAACAACTTGCAAGTTTTGTGAACAGCTGATTAATTTATTATTTTCCGAGGCAATTTCCCAATGAAAATGGCATTCCATACCCTACCATATTATACAGGGTGTCCTTAGCCACCCCCTCTTATATGAAGGGAAATATTTTTTTGGTTAAAAAATTCAAAAATTTTACTTCTATCCGGAAGTGGATAAAATTGACCGGAAATTCATTTTTTATTAGACATATGTACATGCTTTTACTACACATTCAGATTCTGAGGATAAAAATACATACTTTTTTCTGGAATGGACTACCGTTTAAAACAATGGACTTCCAGTCTGTTTAACTAATTTCCGGTCCAAACCGGAAGTCGGTAACACGATCAAAAGGTAGAGCAACCCTGACTTGGTTATTCATAGTTTTTCGATTTCCAATAAAAACATTAGTGGTATTCACCAAAGTGAGCTAGTGGCCTGGCAGTCTAGCAAACGAGCAGATCAGCTCAAGCAATTTGGTGACATTTGACCGGACATTTGGAAACTGGCCCTAATGTCCTCAATATCTGGTTATCACCAGTACATAATTATCGACGATTTCGACATCGTGTATATAACATATGATCGATAAACCAGTCGTCGTTTTTAACTGGAGCTTTTACCTCCGATTTGTGTTAATCAGACATTGAACAACCGGCCCTTAGTCTATTTTAACAAAATTTAAAGGAGAGGAAAAAAACTTCGTATGGCCAGTTTCTTCAAGTACAGTCATACGAATCAGAAAAATTGGATCTTTATTAAAAGATTTCGTATTTTGGCCTAATCGGTTTTTGTGTTCAATTACTGAAAGTGTAATGGTGATAAAACTATGAAAGTTGGTATTTATACCACTAAGAGTATTAGCAATTAGTGACGGGCAGGACAAGACATTTATCGCACTTAAAGGTACTTAGGTTCAAAACTTTTCAGCGTCCCCTTGTGAGAATGTATGTATTTGCATAGAAATGTTAAATGCAGATAAATTATTTAGATAATTATATTCACCTACCAGCCGGCAAAACAAATGTTATGGGAATAAAGTCCAGATACACATAACGCGGTGCACCCGCAGCAGTTGGCTCTGAACGTTCCGCCAGTGGGTTGCCCTCACGTTCGAGATCCTTGCGATAGCGTTTGATATTCTTCACCAATAAATCCTTGCGCGACAACTCATAATGATTAGGAAAATGATTAATCATTCTGTAAGTTTTTAATTTTTACTTCCTTTTTGCATTGATGTACATATGTATGTACATTAGACTGCATCACTCCCCATTAAAAAAAAAAAACACGGTACTATTTTTCCATTGGAATTAAAAAATCTATTATATTCTAAGACTTGCACCAAAATATTTGGGAGAAATATAAGGATTTACGTTAGCTCGACCGAATTGAAAATACCTCCAAAAATTTAATTTAATTCTCATATAAAAATTTAATGTTATCGTTATGGGATCACCTGTGAGGTAACATCTTAAATTAAAAAAATTATTTGGAAATTATCTTTCCTAAATCGGTATAGTTTTGGCCCAGTTCTCCAAGTTTTTCTTAAACCAATCCTTAAAAAAAAGTTAAAAATCAACATCAAAACTCGCATTATTACGATTCCGTTGAAAAGATTTTTAAATATTTTTATGCAGATTTTTTTAGCTTAAACTGTTTTGTCAACCGGGGGGATTTTTTTTTTTCTTTAAGAAACTTTATTTATTTATAAAAAACTCCATTATTGGAGGTATTTTCAAATCGGACACGTGAATCTTAATATTTTAGTGGACGTGGTCAAATATATCTAATAATCTTTGTAATCCCGACGGAAAAACCGCAACTTTTTTTTTGTGATACAGTCTGATGTACATACATACATATATATTTATTATTAACACGACAGAGATACTCACTGATTATCGTGCATGCGATAGCCGCTATCGACGCTGAAAATATTCCGACATGTCTGCACGCCTGCCCAATAGAAATGCCAATCATCGTCAGGGCTTACTTGCGTCCAACCGCGTTTCTCGAAATTATTCACCAAAACTGATTTGTCCAAATCTGTGCAAAAGCTCACACGCAGCCGTTCATGTGGTACCGCATTGCTATTTCTGTTGTGACGCCGTTTTTTCATTTTAAATTTTTTCCACATTTTCGAAATAAGGATACAAACATACAAAAACAAATTGTATTTTTTTTAGCCACTATTTCTTCGCTAGATCAGCATTGAGTACTATTCTTAAGGCAAAGGTATGCTGTGAATGCATAAACTAAACTCACCTGCCATACATTTATGTCTTTCGATTCGTCGATTCTATTTAAAAAGAAACCTTCACGAAATTATATTATAAAATCAATCGCTATTTGCCGGCGATTTATTTATTTGTTAATATCCTTATCAAAGTGGATTTCGGTGCAATCAAAGCAATTAAGGTCCGCCAATGCTCCGCTAAATGTTCTATTTACGGTCTATATTTTTTTATGCTTAACTGCTTTACATCAGTGTGTATGTGAATTTTTCGGTGCGCCAGCGGTTTATTGAACCAACATCAGCTCCTGTTGCTAATAATTTTGTGTTGCTAAGAATTTGTATCACTATTCACTAATGCGTGCATGTACTTAGTATATGTATGTATGTAACAATATTTCACTAAAAACATGCGCCTTAACTTGACTGCCTGAAAATAATTCGTTAAAAAATAATAAAAGAAAAACATGTTAGAAATAAATATCATTCAAATGAAATGGAACAACTTACGGGGATACCAAGGTGAATTGTTTCAAATAAGAGTGTTCGTATTGCGACCTGGCTATGGTTATTGTTTTCCGGCCAAAAGATGTTCGTGCTGAAATGGAGAATGTGCAACAGTCCAGTTCTGGTTATTACCCAGCCAACCAGCGGAGTCCGCAGGGGCCACAATTAGGACTCCCTGTGCGGTGCACTGATGCTCCTAGGGAGGTTCCGAAAAAAGACCCAGAGAAGCGTATCCGCCGTAAAAAAATTGCCCTCTCAATATAATAATAAAAGATAAGCGCTTACACAATATTTTAATGTTTGGCCGAGCTTCTCCGCCGATTTGTGGCGTGCGCCTTGATGTTGTCATAAAAAGGGAGGGACCTACAGTTTTACGCCGACTCCGAACGGCGATTGTATTTCTATGAGAAGCTATTTTTCATGGCAGAAATACACTCGGAAGTTTGCCATTGCCTGCCAAGGGGACCGCTCTTAGAATTTCTGTTGTCGGAAAACTGGCTCGAACCCAGGCCCTGCGGAATGTTGTCGCGCACTGCCAACCTCTACACGAGAGCGGTCCTTTCAATATACATATGTATATTGAAAAACTGTGCATTTAGAACTCCATAAATGAGTGATTTCGGGGTCCGAAAAAGCTCACTCCGATAATCTGCTAAGGCTTCGTGGGGACTCCACTAATCTCCTAAGATTTTGTGAAGCGGACTCCTTAAATCATCCGAAGATAACCCAGATGGAGAGTTTTGGGAGTGCTCGGATAATAGACCGAAAGAAAGCTTTACTGGTTTTCAAAATGCTCCTATTTTTTTTTTGTAATGAATACGTACATATTCGATTTGTTTTTGATCATTTCTTTCTATTCTCTGAGATATGAATCAAGAAGAAGATCTAAATCGTTGATGTAAGTTACACGATTTATGGAAGATTTCAAGACCTGCGCGTAGTCTCTGGATAAGAACCACAAAGTCGATGTCCTATTATAACGAGGTATAAATAGCAAATTAGCGATTGAAAAAGTGGTCCGGCAGCTAACATTAAGGCGCGAAAGTGAGCAGTTAAAAGTAGCCTGCAAGCATCTCATGTGCGCTAATTACCGCGGTATCAGCTTATTGAATGTCGCATATAAGGTCTTATCGCGACAATTGGGTGATAGGCTGAAGCCCACCATCGACGAACTGACATTCCCATTTCGGTGTAGCCATACACCAAATCTTGGAAAAATCCCGCGAGAAAAAGATTTTCGCAAATCATTGTCTTTTTGAATTCAAAGTCGCTTTAGACAGCGCAAAAAGGAGCTGGCTATATGTTGCGATTGCTGAAATTGGTATCCACGAGAAACTAATACGTCTTTGTAAAACACCCGCTCCGACAGCGTTGGGAAAGACCTGTCCGAGCCGTTCGTTACTAAAATAGACTTAAGACATCGCAACTGCCTATCATACCTTCCAAGTTTGATATGGAAGCAAAGCGCGTGGGCCTGAAGGTGAACGAAGACAAAACGACACTGTTGACAGTAATAATTTTGAAAAGGTAGAGAACTTCGTATGTTAAGGAACTATCATTAATATCGATCATGGTGACAGCCTCCCTCGTCGTACGAAAAACTACACTCTACATATTTCACCTTTAATGCCCGTGATGGTGTGTGGCTCAGAAACATGGCCAACGCCAACATCCGATGAGGCGACCATTGAATTTTTCGAGGGAAAGATTTTGTGGAAGATTTACGGCGAGTACCGCAGACGATGAAACGATGATCTGTTTGAGATTTACAATGACATGAACAGAGCACACTGGGTTAAAATACAAGGACTTCGCTGGCACGGTCTTGTCGAAAGGATGGACACAGTAAGCCTTGAAAGTATTTAACGCGGTACCCGCTGGTAGTAGGAGAGGAGGAGCATACTCTGCGTTAGAAAACTAGGTTTGGAAGGACTTGGCTTCACTTGGAATTTCCAATTGGCGTCATTTGGCACAGAAGAGACTGGCGTGCTTTATTGGACACTGTTTAAATCACTTACTGCGCCAACCAAGAAATAGAAGCGAAATAACAGATTCCTTTATTCTACTTGTTAGTTTACAATTCACTTTTTGAATCAAATGATTCAGTTGGATAAATTAAATTTTATAAAAGTAATCAATTCCTTATCAAATAAATAAAAAGCTTTTTTTGCGTTTTCACCTTTCTGAAGCTTTTGCACTTTACACCAAATTAAAGTGAAAGTTTTGTGAAAAACACTGCTGCCTTTATTCGCTCATTCAGTTCTATTCAGTGATCGCGTATGAAAATACACAACGCGGAAAATCATTCTAAATATAGAATCCAATAAAAATAAACACTTTCTACATTTGCATATCCAACCAAGTAGATACTTATTAACCAACAATAAAGGCTAACAGTGATTTCTATTCCCTATTAACAAAACATTTAAAGTGTTTTCTCTATAAACGAAGTTGTAAAATGGATTTACTTTTCCTAAGCAAGCGAATTTTCCTGGGCACCGAACGGGAATTCCTCAACGGTGGCATTATTGTCGACACGGAGGGCATCATACGTAAGATTTTGCGCACTGCGCAAGAGGTGAATACCTATGTATACAACACGGAATCGGAAGCGGTGAGCAAAAAAGAGAAAAATAAAGCATTTTGCCGGTTAGCAGGCGGTTGTTGGAGAGCATCTTTAAAAATATGCGCTATTTGTTTGGGTTTGTCGTAGGTCTATGATTTTGGCGATAAAGTGCTTATGCCGGGTCTGATAGACGCCAATGTGAATATCAGCGAGCCGGGGCGTAAGGATTGGGAGGGATTTATGGCGGCAACAAAAGCAGCAGCTGCCGGCGGTTTCACCACGATCATCGATAGACCTACGTACGTGCATACTTTTCGACAGCTGTGCTACAAATTTTGTTGATAAACTAACTTTTCGTTTTAGTAACACCATACCGCCCACCACCAGTGTGACGGCGCTAAAAACGAAAACTGGTGTGGCGCGTGGAAAGCTTTACGTGGATGTCGGATTTTGGGGTGGCCTAGTACCTGAGAATGTCAAAGAAGCTGATCCGTTGCTGGGCGCTGGCGTTATCGGACTGCAGTGCACACTTTCGCCTACACCGGCACCAGTTGGAGATGCTTTTCCCGCCATAAATCGTAAAGATCTTGAAGATGTAATCGATAAGCTGGAAGATGGCACAGTTATAGCTGTAAGAATGTGAACATAGAATTTGATATGCTTTCGTTTCTATGAGACCGAAAGGTGTTAGGAAACCAATACAATTACAGTTAGTAAAGTTTTGTGAAAAAATATCCCCGAAACGAAAGCATATCGCTCTTAAATGAGTAATGAAGAATGTAGAATTAACCACTTCTTAATGTATACAGTTTAGTGCCGAGTTGCCTCTAAAGAATGCTATAGAGCCCAATGAGGAAGAACCCAAAAAATATGAGTCCTTCTTGCGCACACGTCCCGAAGAAATGGAAGTAAATGCCGTGCAACTGATCAGTCAATTGGCCACGGCAAATAAGGGGTAGATATTTACGCTTGTTGAAATTTACAACAAAAAAGTCATAAGATACATTCGTTTTTTTGATGTTCCAGCAAACATATGCATATCATGAACATAAGCTCCGCCGAAGTGTTGCCCATTGTGGCGCAATGCAAACGCGCCGGCGCAAATCTGACTGCTGAAACTTGCCCCCATTACCTTGCATTGTCTTCAGAGCAAATCGAAGATTGCCATACCGAGTTCAAAGCCCAGCCTCCGATACGCGTCAAGTCAAATCAGCCCCGGTTATGGGACGCTCTGAAAGCTGGTTGCTTGGATATTATTGCCTCAAATCATTCGCCAGCGACGCCGGGAGTGAAGTGTTTGAATTACGGACGTGCGCGTGGAAACTTTTTGAATGCTTGGCCTGGCGTCTCGTCGTTGCAACTGGGTAAGTTTCACGGTCTTATTAGGATTCTCGTAGTCGACTCAATTGTGCGTTGAAAAATTTAATTTTAGACCCTAACACCTTATGTATATGGCGTACTGCTAAGTGGGTCTTTGCCTGAGTATTTACACAAGAACTAACAGCGCTGTAAGCACCATTATAATACGGTTTCTCTGCGACCTATGATAGTATCGATTTTCGCGATTTTTTAGTTTCTCCAAACCACCTAGACTTTTCGCTGAATCTACCTATGTTAGTAATGTAGTTTTTAGAAATTTCCTTTCGGCGAGCCAGTGATGCGCTCTCGCGAGAGTTAATTTTAGACGTTTCCCTACTTTCGTTGAGATTAGTGCTATCGTTGAAAGTTGCTGCATGCTCAGCAAGTCACCTATGTCCCGTGATCGTGTCTGTTGACTATATTTTCTCTTTACCTCCATCAGAAGTCTTCCGCCCTTCATTCGTTATCAGATGTTTTGATCCTAGCTAATTTATGAGTCCCCTCGTTACTGTGTACGTTAGTAAGATACTATCGATTTGGTCATCAAGATTATCATACACCTACAATCACTTACTTTTTAGATTTTCCCGTGGGTGATGAGACAATGTACATATGTATGTATGCTTTTTGTACTCCTTCAAAATAGTTTATCTTCATTATATATCCCACAGGCCCTCTCGATGCCCAGCACTTTCATTTGGAAGATGCAAGCAAAACTAAGTGGTACAAACGACAGCGAGACATCCATCATCTCAGGGTCTACGCCTGCATCCACATTACAGTTCATTTTGCACTCGCCCGTATAGATGGCAGCAGAGTTTCCCTCGATTATCCTGGGCTCGAATCATAACATACGTTCACGGATCGAAAACCATACGAAAAAAAATACGTGATACGTCAGTCATATAAGCTGAATGGGATAAAGAGTATGTTCATGTATGCCATAATCCGAAAAATGTGTTTTTACTTGACGAATAGTACGATATCGTATCTGACGATTCGAGACCTGCCTCGAAATCAACACCTCCTCAAAGGAAACTTCGCCTGCAAGTTTTTCTTGAATTATAGCTTAGGAAGAAGTTTTTTGTTTACAAGAGACAGTCAGTGTGGAACTTTAACCGATCTAAACCTTCTTCTGTCTAAGTACCAATCACCTCGCTATTGTCGTTAGGGATTTAGTCGGGAGGTGATTTAAGCGCGGAGCTCTATGCTTGTAACTTGGAGCAGTCCTCCATTTTTTTTGTAATAAGATGCGTTTGTACCCACACGCCATAATCGCGTTCGCTTACGCTCTCGACTGACCTTCTGGTTTATTTCTACAATTGCCGTATTTACTGGATTCCAAGCATTTTTTGAGCCCAACGTGATATCAACTTGGTTGTTTTGTTGCAGCTGGTCATCAGTAAACGATGCTATTCTTCTTCTTCTTCTTATTTGGCGCTGTAACCGCCTAAGCGATTT
>NW_023458556.1:49535428-49540547 GCF_013731165.1 Rhagoletis pomonella | reverse complement strand
TTAATACTTGCGCCGGGTATTTAATGTTCGGCTCCGCCCGAACTTAGCCTTTCTTACTTGTTTATAAATGATTTTAGTTTTAATAAATTTTTTTTTTCCAAAAAATCCCCTCGGAAGAGAAGAGTTTAAGTTTAGAAGGTCTGAATAAAAATGTTTGAATATAATGAGAATTTTTGGAGGTATTTCCTAATCGGTCCAGCTCACTTACATACATCTTAATGGTTTTCCTAAATATTCTGTAGTAAAAAAAATCGAAAATCTTAATATATAAGAAATTTTATAACCCTGGTAGAAAACGCGGAGTTTTTTTTTTTGGTGAGGCACCCTAATGGACATACATACATACATAAGTTGCCGTTCATCATTGCAGTAAATCTATGCCAAATGTTGCTACTGCCAGTGTGGTGGCTTTGGTTTTCACGATAAAGCCACCCGCCCAGCGCTGATGCTGTGGCATTTATTGTGTTTTCATCATCATCATTTTTTTTCTTCTTCTCTAGCTGTCTGTATGTCCGTCCGCCACCCGCCTGCCTGCCTCGCCTGATTCGCTTTACGTGGACAATCTGCTGCAATCATTGCTGAGGCGGGAGCTTCAGCATTTATTTAGATATTTTTCACGAATGTGCAGCGTTGTTGCTAAAGTTGATATCGCACATTAAAATCAAATTGATTTGCAACAAAAAGAGCATATACAACTACGACAAATTCAAGAATGAAATAAATTTGGCTACCTTAGCAACTTGCTGCTAACTGCTTGACTGACTAAATTGTTCACTGACTGCTGCAGCAGATTAAAGACGTCTATTTGCCTGTTGCTGCGCTGCGGTAAATTGTGATTGAGTTAAATTGATTGTGATGTTGATGTGTGGCGGCAACAAATAACAGCAGCAAGACACAACAACAGAAACATTAAAATAACAACACACAAAAGTACTACAAATATACATACATACATACATACATACTATTTACAATGCAATGGCTGTTGTATATTTTTAATTTGTTTGCTGATTTGACTTTGCGCTATTTATTTATTCTAAAATCAGAAAATCAAAATATTCGCAAATGCCAAGCAAAAATGTTTAGCAACAACAAAAACAAAAAAATATTCTTTTTCGCAAAGCAATGAATTCCTCAACATTTAAAGAACAGTAATGATTGCGGGCGATGCCTGATTGAGGCGAGCTGTGGCCAAAATGGGGGAGGTCAAGTGGTATTTTTTAAAAAGGAATGTAACATGACCAAACAAAAAAAAAAATCGTGTGCAAAAAATTGCACGCTGATTGAATTGAAGTGAAATTCATTTTACTTTTCGTTTTCACCAGATTTTAAGTTTTTGTTTTTGTTTAAATGGCTAAGAAACAGGTGAGATTGAAAATGAGATGATTTCCTTGGATGAAAGTTTTACCATCCAAATAAAGACGCCTGATATAAATTAATATGGACTCAAATTGACATCAAAGAATAATACAGTTTTTTTTTGGATTTATTGAAAGCATTCTTCTTTTTCGTACGAATCGAAATTTTGAAATTTTTGCATAGAAAATTATAGGAAAATTTCATATTTTCGATTCTTATTACAATTTCAGATCAAACAAGTAACTTCAACTCATTGTATTTTAGAATAGTTCTTTGGGAACTACACATTATACTAAATTGAGTCTAAGATACGTCATGGGCAAGGGATGAAATCTATTTTGTATGAAATTTATCGTGTTAATAAATATTTCGCGAGTGGGTTAAAATATTAAATATTCAAAAATTATTATTATTTTTTTTTAATTTTGTACTCATTTGTTTAATGAACAATTTATATACGAATCGAAAGTATTAAGCCTATAGAATGTGAACACGTTGGGTTGTATATTTTTTTCCTGGCCTAACTATCGGGTTGGCAGGTATAAACAGGTAAGTAATATTAGTAATTTTCACTCAACTGTTTAATACATTCTATAGGCTTATGCTATCGATTGGTATTTATGATTTTTTTTCATTTAACAAATGAGTATAAAATTTAAAAATTAATAATTTTTGAGTATTTAATTAAAAAAAATCCTTGCCAGAATTTTTTCAGCCAACCCACTCGCGGATTATTTCCTAACACGTTAAATTTCATAAAAAAGTAGATTTTATCCGTTAAACAGATGGGTGAAGGTCGTGCCCTTACCACCAGCTTACCAAATTTTAGTCGGATGTCTCGGAAACTGAGAGACTAGTATGCGTTTACGCAGACACAGTTCGACGAACATAACTAAATCAGTCCGTTCGACTGGGAGTCATTCCCACACCGAAATGAAAACAGAGAATCCAGTAAAAATGCCTAAAGTGCTCTGTACTTCTGCACTAAAATGCTGGGTAAGAAGTGGGATCTACAAACTGATCTTATGCTATGGATGTACAAGGCGGTGATTCGCCCAATTATTGCATACGATTTGCTGGTTCGGTGGAAATCCGTAGAGATGAACGATATACACATTTTATGATAGGTAGGGTATGAAGTTCAGCCTGCAATGCGATTACTGGCGTTATCAGATCATATCCAATGGAAGCACTGAATGTCATCTGCTATTTGCCACCGATTGATCTCTTCATTGAGAAAAATGCTTCACGGAGAGCCCTGCGGTTGAGGGTAACTACACTCTGGAAATAACGTACGTATGGGACGGACATATGCTGTACTCCCTCAACGACTCAAGCATTCGCGAAAAATCTGACTACATCTGTTCTTTGCTTAGCAAAAGTGTAAAAGCCTGATTATGGCAACTTAACTTAATTTAACGGAACGTAGAACTTAGAGAATCAAAATGAAACAGATTTTGACGTGGCATCAAGTTACGTTAAGTTTCGGCTGTTCAATTATAAGCAACACCCATTTACCAGAATTTTTAAGAGAGCCGCAAGTTACGTTAAGTTGCCATAATCAGACCATAGGCGCCAAAAGCGGCACGGAAAAGTGAATGTGACTCAAATTAACTTTGCATATCGTCGTTTAAAGTACAAAACCGCGTATCAACAAAATGCAAAACCGCGTATGTGAGGTCATAAATTATTTTCCAGAAAATAAAAACACTTATTTCAAAATGGTTCTCTTTTTTATAAAGCAATCGCATTTCTGGCTAGTATATTTCAAGGCGAATGGATAAGGATTGAGCCAAGAGCTTGTATGAGCAAATCCAAGTTTTGGCAGCAAATGTCAGTTACGCGGTTTTGCACTTTAAACGACGATATACTTACAAAGCAAAAATATTAAGGGAATAAATATGTAAAATTTAGCTTCATACCTTTCTTCTATTCGCTGCGTTTCGATAGTAGATAGACATGAAATCAAACGCTAGCGTATTAAATTTGAAAGCAGTTTGTAGTATCAATTTTGCAACCTATTTAAGTCGATGCAAAAAAAAGCACAAATCGGCATTAAAATATAAAAAGCAATTTTAAGTTTTTCAGTGAACGGTTGTATGCGCGTAAAATTCAAACATAAAAACGTAACCTCATTTTTCATAGGCGGCGTAAAAACTGACAAACAGAGCGCATGACCTTCCGTTGCGAAGACCCTGAACTACAATTTCGTGTGCAAATGAAAATTTGTTTGCTCTTACTTAGTTTTGTGTTTTGTTTTTGTTTTTGCTAAAACAAATGTTTAATTGCACCAATTAAGCTATGTGCATAGAAAAAATCAATTCCACAATAAGCTTTTAAAAAAAAATATATGTACCCAATAAACATTTTGGATTGGAGATCAAGTGGAGATCCAATACAAATTCCATGGTCCAATGTTGATTTTCAAGTGTACCTCAATTGGAGAACCAACCCATTGTCTAACAAAAGGGCACATTTTTTGTATGCAAAATAATCTAGGTTTCCACTTGGGAAAAGCTTAGCTAGCAATTTGAATTCGATTGGAAAAATGTTTGCTTTGTGCATATTGGGTGGCTAGTGTTATATACATATGTATGTATGTACAATATATGTATGAGTACGAATGTACATGCGCTTTCAATGATTATTCGCGGGAAGCACGTACCGGTGTCCGGTGTTGTGGCAAAAATGCAAACAAATATGAACGGGTAAGTGCGAAACAAACAAAATGTGCATGCAACGGATATTCATATATGTATAATTGTATATGCTACTGTACGTATGAATGTAATTTGTATGTAAAAAATCGGCTAGTTACAAAATGACGGTACTATTCTAAATTCAAAAGAATGACTGGTTTTTGTTTCTCTTGTGAGTACGTTAGGGGGATAAGAACGAATGACGCTTTATATGCTGCCGAAAAATGTTACCTTTTAATTGCCCGCTTCGCAAAACTGTAGGAGTAGGGCAATGCGAAAACAACACTTTTTGTAGAAAAGAAAACGCCCTAAGATCTAGTGGGTGAGTTCAACATAGCACGGGGTGCTTGTGGTAAATGAGCTTTGAAACGGAAAAATCGTCTACTCGAGAACCCCGATATATGTACTATACTTTAAGAACCGACTGTAAATGCCGACTGTATGACGAAAAATTTAATAAGGCGACCTTAGACTCCTAATTCAGGAACCATGGGTATGCCGCGGGCGAATCTGTGGACTTGGAGGGATTTTCTAGCGTAACGCCCTTCAATTTCGAGGGACAAAACGGTCGCGCGCATGCATTATAGCGCCGCGTTCGGTCGAATGCACGACGCTTAGAGTGTTCTGCTCCCAAGATGTCGTTGCGATAAAAATTGGGTACTGTGCGGACGGGCGACGCGCCGAGGCCATCATAGTCTCCGCTTACCTGTCTTAAGATTCTATTGTCCCCCCTTCATCGACGGAGATTATGGATATCGTTCAGTAGACCGAGTCCAATGGTATGGGCCTGATAATGGGTTATGACCTTAACTCAGAAAATACTATATGTGGTAGCACTAAGTGCAGCTTCCGCGGGAACAAGCTATTAGACTACATTTGCGTATTACTCAATATTCTGCCAATCTACATTGTTGGAAACCAGTTAGCAGGGTGTGCCTCCCTGAGTCTGCAGGAACTATCCGGCTGAAGTGACACTCAGGATGACCACACTCATGGGCGTAGCCAGGTCAAATGTTTGCCTAGATATTCAAAAATACTACCACGAAATGCTTGCTTGATAA